>NC_067245.2:290317728-290620758 GCF_019359855.2 Lolium perenne
ACCAACTAGCTAATGCTAGAACCCGTAGTCCATGGGGGAACTACTCACGGAGCATGATGGAGGTGGTGGCGTCGATGGAGATGGCTTCCGGGGGCACTTCCCCGTCCCGGCGGCGTGCCGGAACAGAGATTCTGTCCCCCGAAACAGAGTTTCGCGATGGCGGCGGCGCCCCTGGAGTCTTTCTGGAGTTTCGTCAATTCTTGTAGGGTTTTCGCGTCGCGAGGAATTTTATAGGCGAAGAGGCGGCGCGAGGGGGTGCCTGGGGGTCCCACCCCATAGGCTGGTGCACCCCCCCTCTAGGCCGCGCCGCCCTATGGTGTGGGGGCCCTGGGCCTCCTCTCCGACTCCCCTTCGGTGTTCTGGTCCGTCTCGGTGAAATAAGATGTTTGGCTTTTGTTTCGTCGAATTCCGAGAATATTGCCCGAACAGCTTTTCTAGAACCAAAAATAAGAGAAAACAGGAACTGGTACTGTGGCATCTTGTTAATAGGTTAGTTCCGGAAAATGCATAAAATCATTATAAAGTGTGAGCAAAACATGTAGGTATTGTCATAAAACTAGCATGGAACATCAGAAATTATAGATACGTTGGAGACGTATCAAGCATCCCCAAGCTTAGTTCCTACTCGCCCTCGAGTAGGTAAACGATAAAAAGAATAATTTCTGTAGTGACATGCTACTTACATAATCTTGATCATACTATTGTAAAGCATATGAGATGAATGAAGTGACTCAAGGCAACGATCTATAGTTTGCTAACAAATAGATAACATATAGCAAAACTTTTCATGAATAGTACTTTCAAGACAAGCATCAAAAAGTCTTGCATAAGAGTTAACTCATAAAGCAATAAATTCTTAATAAGAGGTTTTGAAGCAACACAAAGGAAGATTTAAATTTCAGCAATTGCTTTCAACTTTCAACATGCATATCTCATGGATAATTGACAATACAAAGTAAAATAATAAGTGCAATAAGCAAGTATGTAAGAATGCACAGTTGACACAAGTGTTTGCTTCTAAGATGGAAGAAGAAGTAGGTAAACTGACTCTACATAAAGTAAAAGAAAGGCCCTTCGCAGAGGGAAGCAGGGATTAAATCATGTGCTAGAGCTTTTTAAGTTTTGAAATCATATAGAGAGCATAAAAGTAAAGTTTTGAGAGGTGTTTGTTGTTGTCAACGAATGGTAGTAGGCACTCTAACCCCCTCATCAAACAGACTTTCAAAGAGCGGCTCCCATGAAGGACGTTATCTCTACCAGCAAGGTAGATCATCCCTCTTCTCTTTTGTTTACACACGTACTTTAGTTTTATTTATGGATGACACTCCTCCCAACCTTTTGCTTACACAAGCCATGGCTAACCGAATCCTCGGGTGCCTTCCAACATTCACATACCATGAAGGAGTGTCTATTTGCAAAATTAAGTTGCTTACTGATGAATCAGGGCAAAACATGTGAAGAGAATTATTAATGAAAGTTAATTAATTGGGGCTGGGAACCCCATTGCCAGCTCTTTTTGCAAAATTATTGGATAATCGGATGAAGCCACTAGTCCATTGGTGAAAATCTGCCCAACAAGATTGAAAAATAAAACACCACATACTTCCTCATGAGCTATAGAACATTGACACAAATAAGAGATAATAACTTTTGAATTGTTTAAAGGTAGCACATGAAGTATTTACTTGGAATGGCAGAGAAATACCACATAGTAGGTAGTTATGGTGGACACACATGGCATAGGTTTTGGCTCAAGGTTTTGGATGCACGAGAAGCATTCCCTCTCAGTACAAGGCTTTGGCTAGCAAGGTTGTTTGAAGCAAACACAAGTATGAACCGGTACAGCAAAACTTACATAAGAACATATTGCAAGCATTATAAAACTCTACACTGTCTTCCTTGTTGCTCAAACACTTTTACCAGAAAATATCTAGACCTTAGAGAGACCAATCATGCAAACCAATTTCAACAAGCTCTACAGTAGTTCTCCACTAATAGGTTTAAACTACATGGTGCAAGAGCTTAATCATGATCTACTTGAGAGCTCAAAACAATTGCCAAGTATCAAATTATTCAAGACAATATGAAGCATTTTCTGTTTTCAACCAAATAGCAATAAATGCAACAGCTTCCAACTTTTGTCATGAACATTAAAAGTAAAACGAAGAACACCAGTGTTCATATGAAAAAGCGGAGCGTGTCTCTCTCCCACACAAGGATTGCTAGGATCCGAATTTATTCAAACACAAACAAAAATAAAAGCACACAGACGCTCCAAGTAAAGCACATAAGATGTGACCGAATAAAAATATAGTTTCACTAGAGGTGACCTGATAAATTGTTGATGAAGAAGGGGATGCCTTGGGCATCCCCAAGCTTAGACGTTTGATTCTTCTTGAAATATGCAGGGATGAACCACGGGGGCATCCCCAAGCTTAGACTTTTCACTCTTTTTGATCATATATCATCCTCCTCTCTTGAACCTTGAAAACTTCCTTCACACCAAACTTCTCATAAACTTCATTAGAGGGGTTAGTACTCAAAAAAACTTTAATCCACTTTGGTCCTGTAGTGACACATTGCAAAAACTCAATAAAACATTAGCTACAGCTCTCCACGTCTAGAAAGCCTCACTTAAAGTCCACAAGAGACAATGCAAAAAAACAGAGACATAATATGTCAAAACAGAACAGCCAGTAAAGACGAATTTTTAAGAGGTACTTCCGTTGCTCAAATCAGAAAACTCAAAACTAATGAAAGTTGCGTACATATCTGAGGAACACGCATGAAAATTGGCAGAATTTTTTGGGTTTCCTACAGAGAGACATACTCAAATTCGTGACAGCTAAAAATCTGTTTCTGCGCAGAAATCCAAATCTAGTATCAACCTTCTATTAGAGACTTTACTTGGCACAACAATGCAATAAAATAAATATAAGGAGAGGTTGCTATAGTAGTAACAACTTCCAAGACACAACAAAACAGTATCAAAATAAAAACATGGGTTATCTCCCAAGAAGTGCTTTCTTTATAGCCATTAAGATGGGCTCAGCAATTTTAATGGTGCTCACATAAGGATGAGAGTTGAAGCAAAAGAGAGCATCAAAAAGCAAGTTCAAAACACATTTAAGTCTAGCCCACTTCGTATGCATAGGAATCTTGTACACAAATAAATTCATGAAGATCAAAGTGACAAGCATAGGAAGATAAAACAAGAGTAACTTTAAAATTTTCAGCATGTAGAGAGGTGTTTTAGTACCATGCAAATTTCTACAACCATATTTTCCTCTCTCATAATAATTTTCAGTAGCTTCATGAATAAACTCAACAATATAACCATCACATACAGCATGCATTTCATGATTTACAAACACATAATTTTTATCAAGCTCAAAAATAATGGGATTAAAACTTTCAAACCCACTTTTATTAATAATATAATAAGATGATTGATCAATCTCAAGAGATATGGGACTCCTAGATAAAGTCAAGACTTCTCCAATCCCATTTTCATTAGTAGTACAATTAATATTATCAAGTAACATAGGACCATCATCTAGAGCTTTATCATAAACATTTGCCAAGCAAAACTCTTTAGTACCATGCATTTCGATATCAGGCACAAACAACGCATTATCATAAGATTTATCAAAATAGCATGGATTATCATAGATAACAGTAATATTATTATTCTCACAAGTTTTACTCATAGGGAATATTTCAAGAGAATCCACAAGAACATAACATTCATCCTCCTTTGGTAAGCATGGAGGACAATCAAATAGTGTAAGAGATAAAGAGTTACTCTCATTAGAAGGTTGGCATGGGTAGCTAATCCATTCTTCCTCCTTTTGTTCGTCACTCTCCTCCTCTTTTTCATCCAATGAGCTTTCAGGTTCATCAATTTTCTCCTCTTTTTCATCCAATGAGCTTTCAGGTTCATCAATTTTCTCCTCTTTTTCATCCAATGAGCTTTCAGGTTCATCAATTTCTTCTTTCACAGGTTCCTGCAAATTGTGAGTGCATTCTTGTGTATTAATGAGTCTCTCTTTATAATCAATGATATAAGGATTATCGCTGTAACTTTCTATAAAAAAATTAAGGATAGAAGAGACATAATCGTTAAGGTCCTTACAAGCAACACAAGTTTCATAATTTTTAGCCATGAAGGATTCTATCTCAGAGGCTCGCATAAATAAAACAAATTGTTCTACCTCTTCGAACCCAAAATGAATATAGTTATTCCAATTATAGTTCTTAATTAAAACTTCTTCACTAAAGCCACATTGGAATTTTAGATGTTTAGTATCCTGTTTAGAGCAACAGTTTATATGATGGCGTTTAAGCAAGATTTTAGCAATTGTATTCAAGTTTTCTATCACAGCACTCATGACTTTACCCATTCTTGATTCTTTATAATTCATATATATTTTAATAAGCTCCAAATAGGTTGTGGGTTCTCCCATAACAACAGTTTTTAATTTTTCGGTTTTTCAAATTTTTATGGATTTTTGGGTATATAAGAAAAATAAAACAAAACAAAAAGAAACTAGACAAAAGTAAACTAAGCAAAACAAAATAAAATAAAATAAAAACAGAGAGAGAGAGAGAGGTAGAGTGTACTCCCCAGGTGAACTTATGAGTAGAGCTATGCCTCCCCGGCAACGGTGCCAGAAAATAGTCTTGATGACCCACAAGTAAAGGGGATCGCAACAGTCTTTGAGGGAAGTAAAACCCAAATTTATTGATTCGACACAAGGGGAGGTAAAGAATACTTATAAGCCTTAACAACTGAGTTGTCAATTCAGCTGCACCTGGAAAAGCACTAGTAACAGGGGTGATGTGAAAGCAGCAGTAATATGAGAGCAATAGTAACAGTAACACAGCAGCAGTAGCAGTAACTGATGACGCGTAAAGCACACGCTCGTTGGGAACCCCAAGTGAAAGGTGTGATGCGTACAGCAGCAAGTTTCCCTCAGTAAGAAACCAAGGTTTATCGAACCAGTAGGAGTCAAGAAGCACGTTGAAGGTTGATGGCGGCGAGATGTAGTGCGGCGCAACACCAGGGATTCCGGCGCCAACGTGGAACCTGCACAACACAACCAAAGTACTTTGCCCCAACGAAACAGTGAGGTTGTCAATCTCACCGGCTTGCTGTAACAAAGGATTAACCGTATTGTGTGGAAGATGATTGTTTGCGAAAACAAGAGAACAAGATTGGCAAAGAGATTGTATTTCAAAGAAAGAGAATTGGACCGGGGTCCACAGTTCACTAGAGGTGTCTCTCCCATAAGACGAACATCATGTTGGGTGAACAAATTACAGTTGGGCAATTGACAAATAAAGAGAGCATGACCATGCACATACATATCATGATGAGTATAGTGAGATTTAATTGGGCATTACGACAAAGTACATAGACCGCCATCCAACTGCATCTATGCCTAAAAAGTCCACCTTCAGGTTATCATCCGAACCCCCTCCAGTATTAAGTTGCTAACAACAGACAATTGCATTAAGTATTGCGCGTAATGTAACTAGTGACTACATCCTTGAACATAGCACTAATGTTTTATCCCTAGTGGCAACAGCACATCCATAACCTTAGAGGTTCTTGTCACCCCTCCAGATTCACGGAGACATGAACCCACTATCGAGCATAAATACTCCCTCTTGGAGTTACTAGCATCAACTTGGCCAGAGCATCTACTAATAACGGAGAGCATGCAAGATCATAAACAACACATAGATATAACTTTGATAATCAACATAACAAGTATTCTCTATTCATCGGATCCCAACAAACGCAACATATAGAATTACAGATAGATGATCTTGATCATGTTAGGCAGCTCACAAGATCCGACAATGATAGCACAATGGGGAGAAGACAACCATCTAGCTACTGCTATGGACCCATAGTCCAGGGGTAGACTACTCACACATCACACCGGAGGCGACCATGGCGGCGTAGAGTCCTCCGGGAGATGATTCCCCTCTCCGGCAGGGTGCCGGAGGCGATCTCTCTGGATCCCCGAGATGGGATCGGCGTTGGCGGCATCTGGGAAGGTTTTCCGTATCGTGGCTCTCGGTCGGGGGTTTCGTCACGGAGGCTTTAAGTAGGCGGAAGGGTAGGTCAAGAGGCGGTGCGAGGGCCCAGACCATAGGGCCGCGCGGCCGGGGCAGGGCCGCGCCGCCCTATGCTCGCTGCCTCGTGGCCCCTGTTCATCTCGTCTTCGGACTTCTGGAAGCTTCGTGGAAAAATAGGCCACTGGGCTTTGATTTCGTCCAATTCCGAGAATATTTCCTTACTAGGATTTCTGAAACCAAAAACAGCAGAAACAGCAACTGGCACTTCGGCATCTTGTTAATAGGTTAGTTCCAGAAAATGCACGAATATGACATAAAGTGTGCATAAAACATGTAGATAACATCAATAATGTGGCATGGAACATAAGAAATTATCGATACGTCGGAGACGTATCAGCATCCCCAAGCTTAGTTCTGCTCGTCCCGAGCAGTAAAAACGATAACACGATAATTTCTGGAGTGACATGCCATCATAACCTTGATCATACTATTTGTAAAGCATATGTAGTGAATGCAGCGATCAAAACAATGTATATGACATGAGTAAACAAGTGAATCATAAAGCAAAGACTTTTCATGAATAGCACTTCAAGACAAGCATCAATTAAGTCTTGCATAAGAGTTAACTCATAAAGCAATAATTCAAAGTAAAAGCATTGAAGCAACACAAAAGAAGATTAAGTTTCAGCGGTTGCTTTCAACTTATAACATGTATATCTCATGGATATTGTCAACATAGAGTAATATAATAAGTGCAATAAGCAAGTATGTAGGAATCAATGCACAGTTCACACAAGTGTTTGCTTCTTAAGGTGGAGAGAAATGGGTGAACTGACTCAACATTGAAAGTAAAAGAAATGTCCTCCATAGAGGAAAAGCATCGATTGCTATATTTGTGCTAGAGCTTTGATTTTGAAAACATGAAACAATTTTGTCAACGGTAGTAATAAAGCATATGCATCATGTAAATTATATCTTATAAGTTGCAAGCCTCATGCATAGTGTACTAATAGTGCCCGCACCTTGTCCTAATTAGCTTGGACTACCGGATCATCACAATGCACATGTTTTTACCAAGTGTCACAAAGGGGTACCTCTATGCCGCCTGTACAAAGGTCTAAGGAGAAAGCTCGCATTGGATTTCTCGCTATTGATTATTCTTCAACTTAGACATCCATACCGGGACAACATAGACAACAGATAATGGACTCCTCTTTTATGCATAAGCATGTAACAACAATTAATAATTTTCTCATTTGAGATTGAGGATATATGTCCAAAACTGAAACTTCCACCATGGATCATGGCTTTAGTTAGCGGCCCAATGTTCTTCTCTAACATTATGCATGCTTAACCATAAGGTGGTAGATCTCTCTTACTTCAGACAAGACGGACATGCATAGCAACTCACATGAAATTCAACAATGAATAGTTGATGGCGTCCCCAGTGAACATGGTTATCGCACAACAAGCAACTTAATAAGAGATAAAGTGCATAATTACATATTCAATACCACAATAGTTTTTAAGCTATTTGTCCCATGAGCTATATATTGCAAAGGTGAATGATGGAATTTTAAAGGTAGCACTCAAGCAATTTACTTTGGAATGGCGGAAAATACCATGTAGTAGGTAGGTATGGTGGACACAAATGGCATAGTGGTTGGCTCAAGTATTTTGGATGCATGAGAAGTATTCCCTCTCGATACAAGGTTTAGGCTAGCAAGGCTTATTTGAAACAAACACAAGGATGAACCGGTGCAGCAAAACTCACATAAAAGACATATTGAAAACATTATAAGACTCTACACCGTCTTCCTTGTTGTTCAAACTCAATACTAGAAATTATCTAGACCTTAGAGAAACCAAATATGCAAACCAAATTTTAGCATGCTCTATGTATTTCTTCATTAATGGGTGCAAAGCATATGATGCAAGAGCTTAATCATGAGCACAACAATTGCCAAGTATCACATTACCCAAGACATTAATAGCAATTACTACATGTATCATTTTCCAATTCCAACCATATAACAATTTAACGAAGGAGAAACTTCGCCATGAATACTATGAGTAGAAACCAAGGACATACTTGTCCATATGCTACAGCGGAGCGTGTCTCTCTCCCATAAAGTGAATGCTAGGATCCATTTTATTCAAAAACAAAACAAAAACAAAAACAAACCGACGCTTCAAGCAAAGCACATAAGATGTGATGGAATAAAAATATAGTTTCAGGGGAGGAACCTGATAATGTTGTCGATGAAGAAGGGGATGCCTTGGGCATCCCCAAGCTTAGACGCTTGAGTCTTCTTAGAATATGCAGGGGTGAACCACCGGGGCATCCCCAAGCTTAGAGCTTTCACTCTCCTTGATCATGTTGCATCATACTCCTCTCTTGATCCTTGAAAACTTCCTCCACACCAAACTCGAAACAACTCATTAGAGGGTTAGTGCACAATATAAATTGACATATTCAGAGGTGACACAATCATTCTTAACACTTCTGGACATTGCATAATGCTACTGGACATTAGTGGATCAAAGAAATTCATCCAACATAGCAAAAGAGGCAATGCGAAATAAAAGGCAGAATCTGTCAAAACAGAACAGTTCGTATTGACGAATTTTAAAATGGCACCAGACTTGCTCCAATGAAAATGCTCAAATTGAATGAAAGTTGCGTAAATATCTGAGGATCATGCACGTAAATTGGCTTAATTTTCTGAGCTACCTACAGGGAGGTGGACCCAGATTCGTGACAACAAAGAAATCTGGAACTGTGCAGTAATCCAAATCTAGTACTTACTTTTCTATCAACGGCTTAACTTGGCACAACAAAACACAAAACTAAGATAAGGAGAGGTTGCTACAGTAGTAAACAACTTCCAAGACACAAAATAAAAACAAAGTACTGTAGGTAAAAACATGGGTTGTCTCCCATAAGCGCTTTTCTTTAACGCCTTTCAGCTAGGCGCAGAAAGTGTGTATCAAGTATTATCAAGAGACGAAGTGTCAACATTATAATTTGTTCTCATAATAGAATCAAAAGGTAACTTCATTCTCTTTCTAGGGAAGTGTTCCATACCTTTCTTGAGAGGAAATTGATATTTTATATTACCTTCCTTCATATCAATGATAGCACCAACAGTTCGAAGAAAAGGTCTTCCCAATATAATGGGACAAGATGCATTGCATTCAATATCCAAGACAACAAAATCAACGGGAACAAGGTTATTGTTAACGGTAATGCGAACATTATCAACTTTACCCAAAGGTTTCTTTGTAGAATGATCAGCAAGATTAACATCCAAATAACAATTTTTCAGCGGTGGCAAGTCAAGCATATTATAAATTTTCTTAGGCATAACAGAAATACTTGCACCAAGATCACATAAAGCATTACAATCAAAATCTTTAACCTTCATCTTAATGATGGGCTTCCAACCATCCTCTAGCTTTTTAGGAATAGAGGCTTCACGCTCTAGTTTCTCTTCTCTAGCTTTTATGAGAGCATTTGTAATATGATGTGTGAAAGCCAAATTTATAGCACTAGCATTAGGACTTTTAGCAAGTTTTTGCAAGAACTTTATAACTTCAGAGATGTGGCAATCATCAAAATTCAAACCATTATAATCTAAAGCAATGGGATCATCATCCCCAATGTTGGAAAAAATTTCAGCAGCTTTATCACAGGCAGTTTCAGCAGTTTTAGCAGTTTCAGGTAGTTTTTCGCGCTTTGCATTAGAAGTGGAAACATTGCTAACACCAATTCTTTTATTAGTATTAGTAGGAGGTGCAGCAACATGTGTAGCATTAGCATTACTAGTGGTGGTAATAGTCCAAACTTTAGCTACATTCTTCTCTTTAGCTAGTTTTTCATTTTCTTCTCTATCCCACCTAGCACGCAGTTCAGCCATTAATCTTATATTCTCATTAATTCTAACTTGGATGGCATTTGCTGTAGTAACAATTTTATTATGATGATTTTCATTAGGCAAAACTTTTGTTTTCAAAAGATCAACATCAGCAGCAAGACTATCGACTTTAGAAGCAAGTATATCAATTTTCCCAAGCTTTTCTTCAACAGATTTGTTAAAAGCAGTTTGTGTACTAATAAATTCTTTGAGCATGGCTTCAAGTCCAGGGGGTGTGTTCCTATTATTGTTGTAAGAATTCCCATAAGAATTACCATAGCCGTTGCCATTATTATAAGGATATGGCCTATAGTTGTTACTAGAATTGTTCCGGTAAGCATTGTTGTTGAAATTATTATTTTTAATGAAGTTCACATCAACATGTTCTTCTTGTGCAACCAATGAAGCTAATGGAATATTATTAGGATCAATATTAGTCCTATCATTCACAAGCATAGACATAATAGCATCAATCTTATCACTCAAGGAAGAGGTTTCTTCGACAGAATTTACCTTCTTACCTTGTGGAGCTCTTTTCGTGTGCCATTCAGAGTAGTTAATCATCATATTATCAAGAAGCTTTGTTGCTTCACCAAGAGTGATGGACATAAAGGTACCTCCAGCAGCTGAATCCAATAAATTCCGTGAAGAAAAATTTAGTCCTGCATAGAAGGTTTGGATGATCATCCAAGTAGTCAGTCCATGGGTTGGGCAATTTTTAACCAGAGATTTCATTCTTTCCCAAGCTTGAGCAACATGTTCAGTATCTAATTGCTTAAAATTCATTATGCTACTCCTCAAAGATATAATTTTAGCAGGGGGATAATATCTACCAATAAAAGCATCCTTGCATTTAGTCCATGAATCAATACTATTCTTAGGCAGAGATAGCAACCAATCTTTAGCTCTTCCTCTCAATGAGAAAGGAAACAATTTTAGTTTAATAATATCACCATCTACATCTTTATATTTTTGCATTTCACATAGTTCAACAAAATTATTAAGATGGGCAGCAGCATCATCAGAACTAACACCAGAAAATTGCTCTCGCATAACAAGATTCAGTAAAGCAGGTTTAATTTCAAAATATTCTGCTGTAGTAGCAGGTGGAGCAATAGGTGTGCATAAAAAATCATTATTATTTGTGGTTGTGAAGTCACACAACTTAGTATTTTCAGCGTTGGCCATTTTAGCAACAGTGAATAAAGCAAACTAGATAAAGTAAATGCAAGTAAACTAATTTTTTTGTGTTTTTGATATAGCAAACAAGATAGCAAATAAAGTAAAACTAGCAACTAATTTTTTTGTATTTTGATTTAGTGCAGCAAACAAAGTAGTAAATAAAACTAAGTAAGACAAAAACAAAGTAAAGAGATTGAGAAGTGGAGACTCCCCTTGCAGCGTGTCTTGATCTCCCCGGCAACGGCGCCAGAAATTTAGCTTGATGACGCGTAAAGCACACGCTCGTTGGGAACCCCAAGTGGAAGGTGTGATACGTACAGCAGCAAGTTTCCCTCAGTAAGAAACCAAGGTTTATCGAACCAGTAGGAGTCAAGAAGCACGTTGAAGGTTGATGGCGGCGAGATGTAGTGCGGCGCAACACCAGGGATTCCGGCGCCAACGTGGAACCTGCACAACACAACCAAAGTACTTTGCCCCAACGAAACAGTAAGGTTGTCAATCTCACCGGCTTGCTGTAACAAAGGATTAACCGTATTGTGTGGAAGATGATTGTTTGCAGAAAACAAGAGAACAAGTATTGCAGTAGATTGTATTTCAAGAAAGAGAATTGGACCGGGGTCCACAGTTCACTAGAGGTGTCTCTCCCATAAGACGAACAGCATGTTGGGTGAACAAATTACAGTTGGGCAATTGACAAATAAAGAGAGCATGACCATGCACATACATATCATGATGAGTATAGTGAGATTTAATTGGGCATTACGACAAAGTACATAGACCGCCATCCAACTGCATCTATGCCTAAAAAGTCCACCTTCAGGTTATCATCCGAACCCCCTCCAGTATTAAGTTGCTAACAACAGACAATTGCATTAAGTATTGCGCGTAATGTAACTAGTGACTACATCCTTGAACATAGCACTAATGTTTTATCCCTAGTGGCAACAGCACATCCATAACCTTAGAGGTTCTTGTCACCCCTCCAGATTCACGGAGACATGAACCCACTATCGAGCATAAATACTCCCTCTTGGAGTTACTAGCATCAACTTGGCCAGAGCATCTACTAATAACGGAGAGCATGCAAGATCATAAACAACACATAGATATAACTTTGATAATCAACATAACAAGTATTCTCTATTCATCGGATCCCAACAAACGCAACATATAGAATTACAGATAGATGATCTTGATCATGTTAGGCAGCTCACAAGATCCGACAATGATAGCACAATGGGGAGAAGACAACCATCTAGCTACTGCTATGGACCCATAGTCCAGGGGTAGACTACTCACACATCACACCGGAGGCGACCATGGCGGCGTAGAGTCCTCCGGGAGATGATTCCCCTCTCCGGCAGGGTGCCGGAGGCGATCTCCTGGATCCCCCGAGATGGGATCGGCGTTGGCGGCGTCTCTGGAAGGTTTTCCGTATCGTGGCTCTCGGTACTGGGGGTTTCGTCACGGAGGCTTTAAGTAGGCGGAAGGGTAGGTCAAGAGGCGGCGCGAGGGGCCCAGACCATAGGGCCGCGCGGCTGGGGCAGGGGCCGCGCCGCCCTATGCTCTGGCTGCCTCGTGGCCCCTCTTCGTTTCGTCTTCGGACTTCTGGAAGCTTCGTGGAAAAATAGGCCCCTGGGCTTTGATTTCGTCCAATTCCGAGAATATTTCCTTACTAGGATTTCTGAAACCAAAAACAGCAGAAAACAGAATCGGCACTTCGGCATCTTGTTAATAGGTTAGTTCCAGAAAATGCACGAATATGACATAAAGTGTGCATAAAACATGTAGATAACATCAATAATGTGGCATGGAACATAAGAAATTATCGATACGTCGGAGACGTATCAGTAACACAGAGGCAATGGCACCAGAAAATAGTTGATACTATTTCCAATGTCATATAGGAACGAGTATATGATGATGAGAGATGGATCGGGTTCCCAGCGATCTACACTAGTGGTAACTCTCCAATAACAAGTGACAAGTGTTGGGTGAACAAATTACAGTTGGGCAATTGATAGGATTGAAATAGCATTAAGACAGAACATCAAGATTATTAATCATGTAGGCATGTTTTCCATATATAGTCATACGTGCTCGCAATGAGAAACTTGCATAACATCTTTTGTCCTACCAGCCGGTGGCAGCCGGGTCTCAAGGGAATCTACTGGTAATTAAGTTACTCCTTTTAATAGAGCACCGGAGCAAAGCATTAACACTTGGTGAAAACATGTGATCCTCATACCTACTCCTTCCCCTCCAGTTATCCCAGTTGTTGTCACTCTGGGGCCTCGGGTTCCGGACATAGACATGTGCAAACAACTTGTAGATACAATCTAAGCAATAATTATAGAGCTTAAATCTAAGATCATGCCACTCGTGCACTAGTGACAAGCATTAAACACAACAAGATTGCAGCAACAATAACTTCACAAACTTATATAGATAGACTAATCATAATGTAACAATCCATCGGATCCCAACAAACACAACACCGATTACATCAGATGAATCTCAATCATGTAAGGCAGCTCATGAGATCATTGTATTGAAGTACATGGGAGAGAGTACCAACTAGCTACTGCTAGAACTCGTAGTCCATGGGGGAACTACTCACGGAGCATGATGGAGGTGGTGGCATCGATGGAGATGGCTTCCGGGGGCACTTCCCCGTCCCGGCGGCGTGCCGGAACAGAGATTATGTCCCCCGAAACGGAGTTTCGCGATGGCGGCGGCGCCCCCGGAGTCTTTCTGGAGTTTCGTCAATTCTTGTAGGGTTTTCGCATCGCGAGGAATTTTATAGGCGAAGAGGCGGCGCGAGGGGGTGCCTGGGGGTCCCACCCCATAGGCTGGCGCGCCCCCCTCTAGGCCGCGCCGCCCTGTGGTGTGGGGGCCCTGGGCCTCCACTCCGGCTCCCCTTCGGTGTTCTGGTCCGTCTCGGTGAAATAAGATGTTTGGCTTTTGTTTCGTCGAATTCCGAGAATATTGCCCGAACAGCTTTTCTGGAACCAAAAACAACAGAAAACAGGAACTGGCACTGTGGCATCTTGTTAATAGGTCAGTTCCGGAAAATGCATAAAATCATTATAAAGTGTGAGCAAAACATGTAGGTATTGTCATAAAACTAGCATGGAACATCAGAAATTATAGATACGTTGGAGACGTATCACCTCTCAAGGTAAAACTGCACAAAAAACAACACATAAAATATCATGCATGCAAACATTACTAAGTACACACAAGAATGGAAGAAAAAATAAACCCTAGAAAAAAATATATGGAGCCAAACCTAGGGGGGAAATAGAATTGAACCTATGCCGATGGTATAACCGTCGGCATAGAGTTGACGGGCAGCATTGTGGGCAGGAAACAATAAAGTGTGGGCGGGAAAAGTAGAAGCAGCTACGCCAATGGTATAACCGTCAGCATAGCTCTGAAATGTGAGGGCTCTAACGGGCTTTGACGGCAGGGGACTATGCCGACAGTTATACCGTCGGCGTAGCTCTGCGGCGTCATCGGCCGTTAAACAGGGCCACGTGGCGGTGCCTGAACCGATAGTGACCCTCGGCATAGCTGTAGGTACGCTGACGGTGAATCTACGCTGATGGCCGTTCCTTAGCCCTCGACGCTCGTGGACTACGCTGACGGCCCCAATCTTTGGCCATGGGCATATCTTCAGGCCGTCAGCGTTGAATCGTTTTCTGTGCTGCTAGGCACACGTTCTAGCTTCTCCCCAAAAAACTATTTGCATGTGTACACTTCACCAAAACATGCAGCATGTCCTCGTTTGCTGATAAGCAGATTTATTGCAAGTACTTGTTCTCACGTAGAACACATGCATATGTTCTTGTTCTTGTTAAAACCGGTTGATGAACTATCCTTTTAAAACCTTTTTTTAATAAAAGGTTTTGTGCATCTACTCACGTAGAGGCCGGGTTATTCCCCATTTCAAAAATAAAACATGCACAAGTTCTTGTTTTTCCATCAGGTTTGGAATGGTATTTGTCATTATGATGTTCATCCGTAATAATTTTGCAGGTATTTCGTCATATACTCATATACTACTTCGTAGTAAAAAAACACACTCCCAAATAGCCCAATTAATGGACTCAGGTCAAGACGGACATTTTCTTTGGTAGTTTTAATCAACGGCGTGGTTGCACATGACACAATTCACTCATCGATTGTTGGCTTGTTGTATATTTCTGATGTCAAATTAAGCTTGAGGTCAAGAATATAATGAGACGTAGAGTTTGGGGAGTAGTATATTCGTATAATAAGGTCCACGGGTGATGTTAGTCGCATGATTGCACAAAAGAAACTCGGGTCGACAAGTCTGTAGTATGAGTATCCACCATGTGGTTCTACACCAATAAATCCAGGATAGCGCATAGGCCCGCCTTTCCTTTTCAATCTTAGATCGGAAGTGAATGATACATCTCCACCAATAATTGTCGTAACGAATTGAGCAAAGCCATGTTAATTTGTCCCTCCTTTGGCATTTGATCATGTTGTATTAGACCATTCGTGTCAAATTGGTATCTCGCATATTTTGCTACTCCGGCCGTTCCCGTTTATATGGCTTGACGTTCCGGTTTATATGGCTTGACGAGGCAGTATATCATTAGAAAATATAACATCTAATTTTTTAATAATATATATTTTGTAATATATACCTTATATCACGATTGGTCAATTTACGACCTAGTGATAGGCATGTGACCTATAAACCAGAACGGATGGATGTAGTACTATTTAATACTTTTGGGTTAGCCAAAAGTTCAACATTAACACAGCTAACGTAATCTCTTTTGATACTCCCTCTGTCTAATGAAATATGTCAAAATTTTATCTAAATTTGTATGTGTCTATACACTAAATTCACGATACATTCAAATTTAGATTAAGTTTAAATATATTTCATGAGACGAAGGGAGTATTATAAATATGTTAACAATCTTTACTATTACAAGCCGATTTAACCGTGCAAACTAAATCAAATTATCAAAAATAGAACACCAACTAACCTACTTGATGATTAGTGGTACTGGAACACCGCCTCTCAGCCTATTAGACGTATGTGTTTGGGGGAACCGGCTCAACCCTCTAGGAGTGGCCTATCTCATATATTTATAGAAGTGTACAAATTACAACATGACGGATAATACCAATATGGTATTATATCTTACAAGGTAACTTACAATACAAGATCTAACACCATCCCTCAATGTTAACTAATTTCTAAAGAATCTAGAAGGGTAAGATTGCACCTATAGGCCTCGAACTATGGTAGAGGCAATGACTTGGTGAAGATGTTTGTAAATTGATCCTTAGAGGAGATGAACTTGATTTGTAGTATCTTCTGTTCAACATATTTCCTTACAAAGTGATAGTCAACTTCGATGTGTTTCGTTTGGGCATGAAATACCGGATTTGCTGAAAGATATGTAGCACCAATCACTACTAGGAAAACCCTCATCTGTGGCGCACCTAGTTTGAATTATGTGGCGCATATGCCGTGCGCCCCAGAAGACACACGAAAAATATATAATTCTGTGACACATGTTGGGGTGCGCCACAGAAGCGCATATGGCCCTATGCGCCACAGAAAGGCAGAAGATTCTGTGGCACATATGGCTATATGCGTCACAGAATTCTGCACCAGATTATGTGGTGCATCTTCCTATATGTGCCACAAAATTGCTTTTTTAGGATTTTCGAATTTTGTGCATTTCTGTACAAAATATAGGTACATATCAGGTATTATACAGGTAATATACAGTAAATATCTAGAAATACAAGGAGCGGACATTTTATACGCGAAATGACATGATACAATCATGACATCATTTAGAGCTGAATTATTACACAAGTGTTCATTATCTCACATTACAAATGTTCATCGTCACATGTCTTAGTCACCACCTAGACTAAAGTAAAATAGAGTACAACCGCGGTGCCGGTGAGTAAGAGGGGGACCAAGAACTTCCGTCGGTTCGTCTTTTTCCCCACATGTATCCTCCACTGTGCTACCGCCTCCTCTCTAGTCGCCTATCCCTTGTAGTTGTTCCGCTGAACTTATGCACCTCTTGGTGACAGCCCTGCCGCTCCTCGTAAACACCTGGAACCCGACCCTTGTACACAACGTACGTCGGCATCTCTATTGACAAGGCACATTAGTATACCATATTAGTACATCATGCATATATGTTGATAAATATTAGAGCAAACCATTCATAAACCTAAAAGATAACATCGATGACAATCAAAGAACAACGACGATATATAGTAAAGTCGAAGACAACAACAACGACCGTTTAGAGCTAGGTAAGTTAAGTTTGCTACTCGCACACACACACGATGACGTCCATCGATACACACAAACCGATGAAGATAGTAATTAGAGTTTATGACCCACACACGACGTGTCCCACCGATACACACAATAAGTCAAGGAGCAGTGGCCTCGCAGGGCTCTGGGAACGGCTTATACAAATCTTTTGTCGTCCACGTCCTTATGTCACCTGCACTTTGAGGCGTTCTTCAATGCCCCTCTTAAGGAACGCTCTGTTCTGGTGTAAGATCCCCCCACTTGTGTTGACATCTTCAATGATGATATGTGATAACTAGACCTAAGTAGCATGGAAGTCTTTGGGGAGTGATAGGAAAGTACCACATAACTTTTTGAGGAAGTTTCTTGTTCCCTCTCTTATACCGTCCTTGGCCACACACCGCACATGTGGTTCTATCCTTGTACTCATCCCGATAAAGTGCATAATCATTGATGCATGCGTGGTACTTAACGTGCGGTAGGTCAAGTGGGCAAACTATTTTCTTGGCCTCATCGATACTTGTTGGCAATGTGTTGTCCTTGGAAAGACGAGCATGCTAGAATTTCATGTTATCGTTCACGGCTAGTGTCGGTCCATTTGTGTTCCGCCTTCATCTCCAGATACTCGAGCGTTACACTCAAGCGTGTCTCCTCGGGCCAGCACCTAGGATACAATGGAGTCATCCCGTCTACCTCCATTTGCGCCAGCTTGGTTTCAGCTTTGGCATTGCATGTCTCCTTGAGGAGCAGTTCTTGAACATAAGGGTCCCACAAGGCCGACGTTAGTGGCGTCTGCGGGCTCTCGGCTTATCCACCACCATCTGCTCTGGCATCGTCTCCTTCATGATGATCATCTTCATGATCTTGATCATTTTCACCGGCATCTCCTTCGTCATGATGAACACCATGTTCAGGAGACTCTTCCTCTTCTCGCCGAATGTAGTCCTCTTCTTCATGACCACCATTTGCCGCCGGCTCCTCATTGAAGTCGAGCATGAAACCGTGCCTGACCAGGTGATCCTCTAGTTGTCCAGAATCAGGGTCGATCCACTTCCAGAGTCTGCATGTTCGACACGGGCATCTTATCATGGTCATGTTGTTTCGAACCATGTCAGCCTTTGCGTTAACCTTGTATCTAACCACTTGGCCTTACCTCATATGGACGACCATGGTTGCTTGCGCGTGTCATACATCCATCAAAAGAGAGTATGTTAATTAGAACCACACACACCATGCACAAAACACACATGCATGCATGATTGCCGGAAAGTTTCGGCATGAGCTATCCTACCAATAGGACATATGACTAGTGCAAAAATTTGCTGAAATGGAAATGAATCAACATTTCGGAAAACATCCATGCACCACGCCGACACAAGCAACAACAACAACACAAATAAGCTTCTTCGTAATCAAACATTCAACCACAACACCGCTTGAGAGCGCGATAATCTTCACCTACAAAACATCCATACACACCGCACCGACGACCGCTGGCCACACAAAACATGCAACCAATACTACTCAACCTCTCACAAATCTACCAACCATAGTGGAGCAAGAGGATGGGGTGTTGGAGAGAAAATAATGGAGCAAGAGGGATGCGGAGGAGGAAATAAAAGGGTGGTTTTTAGTACCCTTTACAAGTTGGAGTGGCTTACCCTCACAAATATGTCAACCAAAATAGGTTTAGAGCTATCAACAATGGAGGAAAGTATGACAAAAATGGAGTGGGAAGGAGGAGCAAGACGAGCTGGTTGGAGGAGACAAGAATGAAAAAGGTGGTGGCGTGCTAGTATGAGAGGCCAAGTTGCCAAAAACTAGATCTACATCACACATTCTGTGGCGCATATGCCAACATGCGCCACGGAAAGTTGGACTTCTGTTCCGCGTATAGGCATATGCGCCACATAAATACATGCATGGTAATGTCAGGTGTGGGCCACCACACGTAATTATGTGGTGCATAAGTCCACCTTTCTGTGGCGCATATGGCATGTGCGCCATAGAAATCCACTTTTCTATGGCGCATGCTGGCACATGCACCACAAAATTTCCTTCACCCATGTGATGTACCGAACCTCACGTGGGCCCCACAAACTTTATGTGGCACATATGTTCACATGCGCCACAGAAAGCAAGAATTATGTGGCACACCACTGTTTGATGCGCCACGGTAGTTGAAAATTCTGTGAAGCATATTCATCTATGCGCTATAGAAATAGTTTATTGGAGCACACACTTTTAGGTGCTTCACAGAATACATTCCTACCTATAAGGGTTTTCCTAATAGTGAATGTTATCACACCAAAGGACTGGAGGCTGAGTTTGAGATATTCCCAATTCTTGAAGCAAAGACTGGACCCAAATAGGCTATGAAGTAGCATTGGCCACAGCCTTGTATTCAACTTCAGTACTACTTTTAGAAACCATAGCATGTTTCCGAGCACTCCAAGCGATCAAATTAGAGCCAAAGAATACAACATAACCCCCCGTGGATTGCCGATCATCAGGACCAGTCAGCATCCGAGTATGCCAAAAGAACCACAGTAGGATTCGGCCGAAGATGGAGACCAGTATAAGACATGGTGTAACGGACATAACGCAGAATCCGTTTAACCACTAACCAGTGTGTGTCCCGAGATGCATGTAGATATGTACAGACTCGGTTGACAGAAAAGGATATATTTGGGCTAGTGATCGTCAAGTACTGAAGACCACCAACAATATTGTGGTACTCTGTAGCATCATTAGAGGACAAAAGCTCACCATCAACAATAGTGATGTTGTTAGTAGAAGACATGGGGGTATTAGTCATCTTGCACTTAAGCATCACATCACATCACAGTAAATCAATAGAGTACTTCTTCTGTGTCCTGACCAAGCCATCAGCACGGCAAGCAACCTCCAGTCTAAGAAAAAAAATGAAGATTACCAAGATCCTTGACATCAAAGTCAGCACCCAAAGAGGCAATAAGAACAGAAACAACTGAGTTTGAGGAACTGATAATGATAATGTCATCCACATAGACCAAGAGATACATATTAACCTGTGGCCGTTGAAGAAGAAAGAATGAAGAATCAGCTGTGGAGGGGACAAAGCCATGCGTACGAAGAGTTGAAGCAAGACGAGCATCCCATGCACGAGAAGCCTTCTTCAGAGCATAGAGTGCTTTAGTGAGACGAAACAAGTAATCTGGACGATCAGGATCAACAAACCTAGGAGGCTGACGCATATAAACTTCTTCTTCCAGAAGACCATGAAGAAAAGCATTTTGTGCATCAAGCTAACAAAGAGCCCAACCTTGAGTAACACCAAGCGAGAGAAGAAGTCCTTGTAGGCTTGACAACGGGATTGAAAGTATCTTCATAATCAAAACCATAGTGTTGACGAAATCCTCTGGCAACAAGGTGCACCTTGTAACACTCAATATAATCCATGATGTTAACTCGAGGTGGAGGAGGGACGAGCGTCCAAGTCTTGTTGCAAAGAAGAGCATCATATTCATGCTCCATAGCCTCTCTCCAATGAGGAATGCTCATACCAACTTGGAAACTATGTGGCTCAGTAGACGGATCAACAATAGCATGGGACATACAAGTTGTGTACCAAGCAACTGTTCCATCCGTTCGTTCTTTGGGATGAATAATGTTGTTGCGGCGACGAGTATGAGGCGCAACACTTCAGGAGCAAAAAGGAGCCAACGTAGTAAGAATAGTAGGAGAAATACCGACGTGATCGGCGCAGTATCGACCATGGAGGTGTTGGAGGCGTGGCAGCATCGACGAAGAAGGCGATGTGGGTGACGCAGACGCCGTTGGCCGCGTGGTCAACATGATCACAGGCGACGGTTGTCGCGCTGGCGACAGGGGCACGAGCGACATAGCCATCGTGCATCGCTCGGCTGAGGCGGGCATAGGCGTTGATGGTGCCTGAGTGTCCAGACGTGCATGGCCATGGCACACAAAACGAGGCCATGCGAAGGAGCACCACGATCGACGTATTCAGCCGCATGTGATGAAGACAAAGTTGTATCATGCAATAACTCCAGCGTGTGCCACATTTAGTGCTCGCACCGTGATTAGGCAACAAAAGTGGAGAGTATACACCATCATAAAATTGGTTAGTCGGATTATAGGATGAATGCATAGGTGGCGACTCGACCGAGGGCGCGGGTATGTTGGCAAAAGGGAACAAGGTCTCATCAAAATATGTGGAATTTCACCCCTATGACTCCGGGGTTGGGAACGCTTACTTTCATGTGTGGCACCATGCATTTTAATTTTCTTAATTACTTAACCATATTGTTTTTCAGAAATGCATTTTTGTTTTACAATTTATATGATTGTGTATAATCGGTTTGCTGAGTATGACTTGCCGTACTCATCAGCTCCCCCATATTTTTTTAGATACATGATCTTTAGCAGATGATGTTGTCGATCGGAGTTTAGGCAAAACCAGCGGGTGGGAAGCGGATTAGAGAATCTAGTTGTAATTTCTTGTGTATTTGTAATAAAATTGTACTCGAGATCCACTATGCTGGTTTTTGCCTGCATTTCTAGCCTTCTGTCGGGGGAAAGACCCAGGGTAGGGCAAAGGACTGAGAACAACCAGCTCAAGGCCTGTCGGCCTGCGGCAAAGGCCGGCTGAGGAGCAGCCGGCTGGAGCCGTGGCCGACTGCCTTGGGAGCCGGCTGGTTCAAAGTCCACGCTGGCCTGGCCGCAGCCGACTGCGCTGTGGCTGGGCCGGCTTCAACTTGCCATATCCGGCTTGGTTTGTACCTCCCTGACATGGTCCGGGTTGGTGAGCCTTGCAGGAGAAGGAACTGAAAGGTAGTCCGGCTCCTAAAGTCCACGATGATCTCACTTTCCGTAAAGGGCGGGGCACTGTAGAGCTACAGTGCCTCCGCCGGATAAGGCATCATGGCGCCGTACGGCTACAGGTCATGATGGCGACAGAGACACCTCCTCTCCATACCGCTGACTTCGGCAGGTGACAAGACAAGGCTTCCACGTCCAACGGCGCCTCGGGAAGGAGCGGGAAGCCGGAGTCGGCCAGCCGGCCAGTAGGTCATAGGGACTTCTATGTAAAGTGCCAGCGCCTATATAAGCTGCACTACCCCCTCTCGTGCAGGGGATCGATCACTTCTTACTCATTCTAGTCTTAGCGCTGCCCTGTGAGAGAGACCTTCATCTACCTTAGCCTCCCAGGAGCAGCCGGATACAGCTCTAGGAGCACCATTGTACTGTGATACTATCATATACACTCATAGCAGGAGTAGAGGTGTTACCTCCACCGGAGGGCCTCGAACCTGGGTACATCGCCGTGTCGCTCGTGCCCATACCCGCATCCGGATACCGCTGTAAGATCATACTAGGAACCACTCTCTTTAGCCACCCTATGACATATGCCGTGACGATACCACGATGATGCTAGCACGCAGTCGACGTGCCCGTTGGGAACCCCAAGAGGAAGGTGTGATGCGTACAGCGGCAAGTTTTCCCTCAGTAAGAAACCAAGGTTTATCGAACCAGTAGGAGCCAAGAAGCACGTTGAAGGTTGATGGCGGCGGAGTGTAGTGCGACGCAACACCAGGGATTCCGGCGCCAACGTGGAACCTGCACAACACAACCAAAGTACTTTGTCCCAACGTAACAGTGAGGTTGTCAATCTCACCGGCTTGCTGTAACAAAGGATTAGATCTATAGTGTGGATGATGATGTTTGCAGAGAACAGTAGAACGAGTATTGCAGTAGATTGTATTCGATGTAAAAGAATGGACCGGGGTCCACAGTTCAATAGTGGTGTCTCTCCCATAAGAATAAGCATGTTGGGTGAACAAATTACAGTTGGGCAATTGACAAATAAAGAGGGCATGACCATGCACATACATGTTGTGATGAGTAGTGTGAGATTTAATTGGGCATTACGACAAAGTACATAGACCGCTATCCAGCATGCATCTATGCCTAAAAAGTCCACCTTCAGGTTATCATCTGAACCCCCTCAAGTATTAAGTTGCAAACAACAGACAATTGCATTAAGTATGGTGCGTAATGTAATCAATAAATATATCCTTAGACATAGCATTGATGTTTTATACCTAGTGGCAACAGCACATCCACAACCTTAGAACTTTCTGTCACTGTCCTAGATTTAATGGAGGCATGAACCCACTATCGAGCATAAATACTCCCTGTTGGAGTTACAAGCAAAAACTTGGCCAGAGCCTCTACTAGCAACGGAGAGCATGCAAGATCATAAACAACACATAGATGATAGATTGATAATCAACATAACATAGCATTCACTATTCATCGGATCCCAACAAATGCAACATATAGCATTACAGATAGATGATCTTGATCATGTTATGCAGCTCACAAGATCCAACAATGATAGCACAATTAGGAGAAGACGACCATCTAGCTACTACTATGGACCCATAGTCCAGGGGTGAACTACTCACACATCACTCCGGAGGCGACCATGGCGGTGTAGAGTCCTCCGGGAGATGATTCCCATCTCCGGCAGGGTGCCGGAGGCGATCTCCTGAATCCCCCAAGATGGGATTGGCGGCGGCGGCGTCTCTGGAAGGTTTTCCGTATCGTGGCTCTCGGTACTGGAACTATTATCGACGAAGGCTTCTTATAGGCGAAGAGGTAGGTTTAGGGGCGACGCGAGGGGCCCACACAACAGGGCCGCGTGGCCAGGGCTTGGGCCGCGCCACCTCATCGCCCCACTTCGTATCTCCCCCGGTGTTCTGGAAGCTTCGTGGAAAAATAAGATCATGGGCGTTGATTTCGTCCAATTCCGAGAATATTTCCTTACTAGGATTTCTGAAACCAAAAACAGCAGAAAACAACAACTGGCTCTTCGGCATCTTGTTAATAGGTTAGTGCCGGAAAATGCATAAATATGACATAAAGTATGTATAAAACATGTAGGTATCATCAATAAAGTAGCATGGAACATAAGAAATTATCGATACGTTGGAGACGTATCACACGACACCTTGCGCGAGTATAAGCCGCGCGCGGCGGCTGTCTCGTCCAGGCCGGTCTCGGGGCATGACAGTTAAAGTGGTATCAAGATATATAGACACGATTAGTGGAAACATGAAGACACTTGTAACCTTTCTGAAGGGAACTGTAGCCAAGAAAGACACTCTTTTTGGATCTATATTCCAGCTTGCGCTTGTTGTATGGACTTAGATGCGGCCAAAAAGCACACCCAAACACTTTGAAGAATGTATAATTAGGTAATTCATGTAAGAGAAGTTCAATGGGGGTTTCATTTTTAGAACACGAGTGGGAGTGCGATTGATAAGAAAACATGAAATGGATAAGGCATCACTCCAGAATCGAAAGGGATAGATGAATGTGCCATAAGAGTGAGACCAGTTTCAACAATATGTCGATGCTTACGTTCGGCAGAGCCGTTCTGCTGATGTGTATGAGGACATGCGACACGAGGAGCAACCCCAAGTTGTTGAAACAAAGTGTTGAGATTGCGACATTCACCTCCCAATCAGACTGAACATGGATAATTTTGTGCTTGAGAATGTGACAAACCCCAAGTGCAGGGGATCACCATAATACAATTCGATAAGTATTTGAGTGTCGAATCCACGAGGAGATAAAGGTAAACTATCTATTCTCTAAAGCTCTATAACCCACTTATATGGCCTTCTATGCAAAGCTAGGATCTATAGTGTGTGTGTGAAGAGGTGTGTACTATAAAACTATGAGTGCCAAAAATAAAATTCAAGAAATAAAACTAATGCAAAAAAGGTAAAGTGTAGTAATGTGAAGTAACTCAAGGGAGTAACTGTTCATGCAAATTGCTATTTCATGTGTGTGGTGTTCATATTAGTGAAGCTTAGTATAGTTTTTTTAGTGTTTCTTCTCGAGAGGAGCCATAGATAGGTGTAGCCATAGATATGAGAAAATACACCACTAGTGATTGATAATAAAGCTATAGGTATGGGAAAACAAAGGAATTATTAAGATATAAAGTCCAACCACCCCTGTAAGTTTGAAGGTCCCCATAGTTATACCTCCCGTTGATTAACCATGAATTAATACTACATGCATATCTAAGAATTGGGACATGGTTTCTGTCAATCTCCCGATGTCTCTTCTCCTATCATCATGCAACGGTGACAACCTCATGCATTCCCCAACACATGTGTGCACTCATATATCAGTACAAGAGATCATCATAGAAGATAACAAAATACTTATATGCAACCATCACAAATTATCTCACAATTGCCAAGAACAAGTCACTACTCAAGCATAGACATAGAGGTACAAAGCATCATGGGAAAACTCAAGATTGCCTCACACATCATGTTTGCCAAGATATTACAAAGGGTAGATGAAGATGGTGATGATGATGTTGATGAAGATGCATATGATGACCATGCCGGAGGGGGATGGAGTCCACCGGAGTCAATTTCAACAGCGTTTCCCCCCTCTGGTCTTCTCCGGTGGCGGCATGCTGACTCTCTATTTATGTGATTTTGATCTCCGCCGACGTAGCCTCAATGAAACTCTGGATGGTCGTATATATAGGGGTTTTAGGTCAAAACAAGTCGGTTCACGAAAGATTGAGGCGAATCTGACGGACGAGGCGAAAAATAGCACAGGTGACGCGCCCTAGGTGGGGGCGTGCCACCTGGCATAAACATATTGCGTCTACTCTTATCGGGAGCGCTAGAATTCAAGAAAACATCGTACTCACGATACAGAAGCATCACAAGAGCACCAAGCAAGCGCAACAAGCTTAAAGTAAAGCTATGGATTACGACCACACATCATTTTTACGATAAAAGTACAAAAAGTTCCGCCAAACTCCATGCTCCCCTCTAAAAAAGAGAGTGTTCGGGTGCGGCCATCAATTACAATTGCACACAAATAACAGCACACGACAGTACATCGTTCTTACGATACTTGAGCTACGAAGCCCCTCGTGCACATGGTTCACTCGATAACTCGGGGCTGTTGCCGATATAACTCAAGCAAAATACATACGACTCCGCAAAAACATATTGCGATTTCTACGGGGCCGGCGAGGTTGCAACATTACCTGATCACTCAAAAATTGCCGCCGACAATATACATACATACATACATACATACACGGCTCACTGAGTCCGTCGGGTCTGCAGTGCACCCTATGTTCGGGTGTTGCCGCCGATGATATACATACATACACGCCTCAGTGAGTCCGCAGGTCTGCAGTGCACCCTACATTCGGGTGTTGCCGCCAAATACATACATACATACATACATACATACATACATACATACATACATACATACATACACGGCTCACTGAGTCCGTCGGGCCTGCAGTGCACCCTACGTTCGGGTGCTGCTGTCGACGACATACATACATACATACATATATACATACATACATACATGCATACATACATGCATACATACGTACATACATACATACATGCATGCATACATACATACATACATACATACATACATACATACATACATACACGACTCACGGAGTCCGTCGGGCCTGTAGTGCACCCTACGTTCGGGTGTTGCTGCCGACGATATACATACATGCATACACGGCTCACTGAGTCCGTCGGGCCTGCAGTGCACCCTACATTCGGGTGTTTCCGTCGACGATATACATACATACATACATACATACATACATACATACATACATACACGGCTCACTGAGTATGTCGGGCATGCAGTGCACCCTATGTTTGGGTGTTGCCGCCGACGTTTAACATCTTTATCAAAAAATGGCCCTGTGTAACACATCGTCTTCATGATAAACTTCGCCGCGGACCAATCAATAACGCTCCTCTATGACATCATCAAAAGCATCTGAATATTCTCGGAACTCGAAGAAATCTACGATATTCGACTAAGCAATTTACAGCCTATACATGACAACTTCATAGTCATCCACGGGCTCGGGGGCTACTCCCATCGGGAGCACTGACCGCGCACACGATAAAAAGATGGAAGCCTCGTCGATAAAAAGAATGGATCCGAAGGTTCTAACAATCCAGGTTCGAGCCCGAGGACTCGAATCTGTGGAGGGTAACGGTGTTTTGCCCCGGCAGTTAACCAGTATTGATCTATCGAGTGAAATGGGGCTCATTACTCCATCCCTTACGTATTCTCATTTCTTTCGGCTTTTCTCGAGCCTGCACATTTTTGAAGATCCGATAGATTTAAAAGTATCAGATGATGAAAAGAATTCAAAATACATCGACATCTTCATCAAGATCTTTGAGTAGTACAACTTGAGTCTACGCACGGCTGCAAGCACCCGCCCATAGACCGGGGCTACTCCCATCGGGAGCGCTTCGTGCACCTGATATAAAGTAACTTCTGCTCTACACCAAGCACAATATTCAACATTCTTCGGATGATCAAGACATTCGGATGATGACGAATTTAGTCCCTGCCCGAAGCTTCGCTTTGGCCAGACACTCGGGGGCTACTGTTGTGGGCATAATCCTTCGGGTACCCGACATTTCCCTACCCAATGTAGACCATTATGGAGGTGGATTGGCATAAAGACTCGACAAGCTAGACCCACACGTAATATCGATTTGGACTACAAGAAAGAAGACTCAAATACGTATTCTACTAAAACTCTTGTAAACCCTAGCCTAGTTGCATATATAAAGCTAGGCAGGGGCACCCCTTGAGGACAACACAACACATAAGATCATACACGCGATACGCCTAGACATCGCAACCCGTAGATTAGAACTAGACTAGATACAACTCCACCTACGGCGACCCCATGTACACATATTATTATATACTGGATGGCTAGCAGGACGTACCGATCCTCCACCGCGGGGACGTGAATCTGGTACGTTGTGCCTTCTCTTACTCCCGGAATCTCCATCGTCGTCTTCTGTCAACCCTAAGCCCCTCATGGTGGGAATTTCCGAGGAGCCGCCTCGATACAATGCCAGAAGGAATAGAAGCCTAGCGCTACGCTCCCTGGCAACAGCGCCAGAAAAGTATCTTGATAACCCCCAAGTGCAGGGGATCACCATAGTACAATTCGATAAGTATTTGAGTGTCGAACCCACGGGGAGTTGAAGGTAAGCTAACTTTCTCTAAAGCCCTATAACCCACTTATATGGCCTTCTATGCAAAGCTAGGATCTATAGTGTATGAAACTTTAAGTGCTAAAAATTAAAAAAGTAAAACTAATGCAAAAAAGGTAAAGTGTACTCAAGGGAGTAATTGTTCAGGAAAATTATTATTTCATTTGTGTGGTTGTCACAATTAGTGATGCTCAGTATAGTCTTTTTAGTGTTTCTTCTATAGAGGAGCCATAGATAGGTGTAGCCATAGATATGAACAAATACACCACTAGTGATGGATCCTAATGTCATAGGTATGAGATAACAAAGGAATTGTTAAGACATAAAATCCAACAACCACTGTAAGTTTAAATGTCCCCATAGTTATACCTCTCTTTAATTAACCATGAATTAATAGTACATGCATATCTAAGAATTGGGACATGTTTCTGTCAATCTTCATCTGTCTCTCCTCCTATCATCATGCAATGGTGAAAACCTCATGAATTTTCCCAACATATGTGTGCACTCATATATCAGTACAAGAGATTATCATAGAAGATAACAAAATACGTATATGTAACCATCATAAATTATTTCACAATTGCCAAGAACAAGTCACTACTCAAACATCGACAGAGATGTAGAAATCATCATGGGAAAATGATAGATTGCCTCACACATCATGTTTGCCAAGATATTACAAAGGTTAGATGAAGATGGTGATGATGATGTTGATAAAGATGCAGATGATGATCATGCCGGATGGGGGTGGAGTCCACCGAAGGCGATTCTGATAGTGTTTCCCCTCTCGATCTCCTCCAGCGGCAGCCCGTTGACTCTATGTTTATTAGTTTTTATCTCCGGCTCCATAGCCTTGATGAAACCCTGGGAGTCATACATATAGGGTTTTAGGTCAGAACAAGTCGGTTCACGAAAGATTGAGGCGAATCGGACAAATGAGGCGAAAAATAGCACAGGTGGCACGCCCTAGGTGGGGGTGCGCCACCTGGCCTAATTCCCTGCATGTTGACCTCATGGTGTCCCACTTTATCTCATTTAGTTTGTCTCAAAATTTCCAAAGCATGGTCCCTGATCTTGCCCTCTTTCGAGTCCTATAGCTCCTAGAAAGTCAAAAATACTAAAAAGAGGCATTTTCTGCGAGACAGAGTTAGAACTGGTGGATAGGGGATTATTTAGAAAATCCCAGAAAATAATATAAAACATGTAATTAACATTATATAAGATGCAAATATGTGGCAATAAAGTGCAAAGTTCATGTATGCATTTTACATGCATCAGAAGGCATTTCAACATGTTTTTGGAATTGAACAAAGAGATTAAAAACATCGGATTTGCGATTAAGAAGATAAAGCCAAGTAAAACAACTGTAAGCATCAATAAAACTGATATAATAAGTATGATCACTGACTAAAGTCTGCGCAGGACCCCATACATCACACACTGCTAAATATTTGTTTACTGACATGCATCACACACTGCTAAGTTTAGAGGATGTTTAACTTCTTGACTACTGACTCGGAAAAGGGGAGCTAATGGCTCTTGCCTAGTGACATGCTCTTGCCTACTGACATGCATCACTACTTCTTGATATAATAAGTTTAGAGGATGTTTAACTTCTTGACTAGACTCGGAAAAGGGGAGCTAATGGCTCTTGCCTACTGACATGCATCACACACTGCTAAATATTTGTTAATAGACATGCTAGGAATCTCATGACGACGTAGAACTTGACGAACGATTGGGGTGGCATGATGACCAAGACGAGTATGCTATTGTGACGACGAAACACGAACTCCATTGAAAACCCGAGAGTCAGCATGCAACTCCAAGAGGTAGAGACCATGGCATAGACACCGGCTAAGAAGAATGTCCCTCATGGCCCGATCCTTAATAAAATAATCAAAATGGTGAAATTCACAAAACACATTATTATCATTTGTGAGTTTACAAACTGAAAGAAGATTTCGTGTCACAGTATGGACTCTAAGAACATCACCAAGATGAAGATGTCTAGCGACATGTATAGTTAAGAGAGATGCTTGACCAATATGAGAGATGTGCATACCTGCCCCATTCACGGTGCGAACCTTGTTAGAGTCGTGATAGGTGCCACGCGTGTGAAGTTTGCCCAGCTCGCTCGTCAGATGATCTGTAGCCCTAGTATCCATACACTAGTGAGGGCCAATGGAGTAGGACTGTGTATGGCCCTGCGGACCATGATGCGGTGGGCCCTTGTCAATCATGGCTTCATGGCGCTCGTTGTTCCTGGTGTCCTTGCCGTCATTGCTAAGACTAAGGAAACTATGCTGGAATCGTCAGTGGCACTTGGAGGCAATATGTCTCTCACGCTCACACAGCTGGTAGACGCAGGGTGAGCGGCCACCACCCGAGTAGCTTGGTGGCGCCTTGCCCGAGCCCAGTGCACGAGCGACGTAGAGAGCCTGAGACCCACCCATGGGCGCCGCATGTGCGGCAAGGTCGGCGTGGCCACCTGTACAACGATGTTCCTCAAGGCGCTGCTCTATGACGAGAGGCTGCGAGTAGAGGGCGTGAGGTGACATTGGTGTGTCACGCTCATTCACCACCGCGATGAAGCCATCATACTCCTCGTCGAGACTATTGAGGAGGTTGGAGAAGAACTCGGTGTCGGAGATGGGCTGACCAATAGAGGCTAGCGTGCCAGCGAGAGCTCGGACCTTGTTGTAGTAGGTCGTGTCGGACATGTTGTGCTTTTCGCATTCACCAAGTTGATGGCGGAAGGCACTAGAGTGCGCCAAGGACTGTGCCGAGAAGCTCGACTCAAGAGAGGTCCATGCCTCATAGGACGTTTTGGCGAAGACGGTCATCCCGGAGACCTCCGGGATGAGCGACCCTTGTATGGCCAAGAGATTGGCCTGGTTTTGCCCCGTCCACACACGGTATGCCGGGTTAACAGCCGGACCGTGCACACTGTCCACAAGCGCGGGAGGGAAAGGAAGCGAGCCGTCCACATAGCCAAGCAGGTAGTGATTGCGTAGTAGCGGGAGAACCTGCGCACGCCAGAAGATATAGTTATCGGGCGGCGGCAGCGATCCGGTCATGGATGGCGAGAATGCCACTGATGGGATGGGCAGAGGAGGCGCTGATGTCACCGAAACCGCAGAGGCGGCCAGCGCGGTGGCCGATGGCGAGATGGCAGGAGTCGACAAAGAAGCAACCGGAGGAGCGACGGTGAACGGAAGCATCACGTTCATGGCCGGTCATGGAGAGCACAACGACGGTAGGAGAACATGGAGCCCACGCTGATGGTACCGAGTGGTGGCGTCGTCATGGCGGCGCGGTCGATCAGAGCCTGGAGGAAGGCGGTGAGGAAGCCGGGAGAAACACAACAATGGAGGAGGAGCCGGAGGTGGCGCTGCTGGTCCCTGAGGTGAAGGTTGTCATGATGGTGGGGTGACGGAAGCGATAAAGTCAGCGGCGGCAGCCGCGATGAGTGGAGATGGCAGCGGCGGCGACGAGTTCTAGGGTTAGGGTAGGATCGGCTACGCTAATACCATATTAGACGTATGTATTTTGGGGAACCGGCTCAAACCTCTAGGACGGCCTATCTTATATATTTATAGAAGTGTACAGAGTACAATACAAGAGATAATACTAATACCATATCATATACAAGGTAAGCTACAATATCTAACACAGCCAAACAGTAACTTGAGTCTTAAAGCTAATGGTTTGGATAGCCTTTGCTTAGCTATATTATATGCAGATTCTACATATATATATATCTTGTTTTGTTGCCTTAGAGATGTAAGAAGTAATTAGGAAACCTCAAATAAAGTTCGCTGAAGCTACCGACATGTACTTCGCCTTTTTTTAGCGAGGTTGCGCCTCCGGGTTGGTAAAAGGCACCAGTTGCCTGCCATTTTCTATGCTCAATAATGTGTCAGTTAAGTTTTTTTTTTTAACTAATGTGTCAGTTAAGTTCGTCCCCTGCACTGATTAATAGTCACACTTGGTGTGATAGCTTTGACGAACACCATGCATTATTGCAGTGTCATGAAGCTTGAATAATTGAGTATATTATGAAGAACTGAAGGGGGGGCGACTCGTGAATTGTATACTAATTCTAGCCAGCACAAGACATTTTTTCTGGAGTTAGGTTAAAGCTTATTGAGAATACGTAAGCCAGTAAGATTTTGACACCTCCGCAATCTCAAATCCTAGGATCGGGCTAATGCTTATTAAGTTGGTTTGAACAGGCTATCAGTGGAGAGAGAGGTCGTTCAACCTGTGGTTGGATGGTTAGGAGGGCAATGGCACCCGTAGTCCACCAGAGTTCAAATCTCAGATTTAACACTTTGGTGTTTATAAAGGCGAAATAGTCTTTCAGTGGGAGGCGACGTTCCCGTCAACAGCGAGGCACCTGTGGTGGCTTCGTCAATCACAAGACCCGCCGAATCAGTTCTTCGATGCAGTCTCTTGGAGGTGCTCATAGGGGTAGGATGTGCGTGTGTGCATTTATATGGGTGAGTGTGTGCGCGTATGTGTGGGTGTCTTTGATTGTACAAATCAAAGACATGGCTGGGGCACTACTCGGCGACTCCCTCCTACTCTGAGGCTTCCGGCCGTGGCCTCTGGGGGCAGATGCTGCTGGTGGTGACCTTGGTGAGAATCTTTGTACGCCGGAGCAGCGGCTCCACGTGGTGGTGACGGTGCCATCTTCTTCGCGGCGAGCGGCGGCCGTGGGTGGTGCAGGCCCGTGTCCTCGGTCGTGCGTATGGCGGGGTGGCGGTGAACGTGTGGTGCGGCACTCAGGGCTCTTCATAGGCCCGCAGCGTCATATCTGGGGAGATCTCCGCCCCTAAACGGTGAAGCTCGCAGCCATCGGCCCGATCTGCACGATTTTGGCCGGGTGGTTGGTGGTGGGGCTGGTCTGGACCAGGGGAAACCCCTTGCCGGTGGTGGCCACGACGTCGTCGACGCCCCTGGCGCCGATTCCCTCCTTGGAGTCTTCTTTGAGGTCCCTTCTCCCTCCCCACCCAACACCTTGCCCTGGGTGAAAACCCTAGCTAGTCCCTGCTTGGGCGGTGGCGGCGTCATGATGTCGTTCCCCCTTTTGAAGGCTTCGCCCGAGATTGCTGGGGTGGTTGGCAAGTTTCTTCTGCTGTCGGTGGTGGTTCTTGGCAATGCTTCTTGCGCGGCGTCAAGCCAGGTCTAGAGGTTGCTTCGCAAGCTTTGGTCTAGTGGTGACTGCCGCTCTTTGTCTGCCGATCCTCCTGTTGCGCCTTCGTTCATCAGCATGCGTGTCCTCTGGACGGTGTTGTGGGTTGGCGGTGGTCGTGGCGTGGTTTCTGGTGCGGCATCTCGTCTTGATCTCTCTTATGAACTTTGGGTAGACTCGGCTATGGTCTGTTCTTGGGTGAACCTCTGTCTTCTGACGGTGCGGCGCCCTGCGATCCGGGGTGAGAGGGATGGGATCCTTCTTCGGAGTCGGAGACCATGAGCTGGTTTCCTTTTGCTCTTGAGGCGGAGATGCAAGTAGTATGCCTGCGGATGATGCTTCCTACTGCCCTTGCTTCTCATGGTGTCGATGTTCGAGAAGACGATGGCCACGGTCGTGTCAAGCGAAGCTTCTAGTCTTATCTTGTGTTTGCTTGTTTCTCAGTGTCATGTAAGCTGTGTTTGCTCTGAATGTACTCTATCTGCCGGTTGAGTGACTTTATTAATTTAAAGCTAGGCTTACAGCTTATTGTTTTTTTAAAGCTATATAATCAGGACTCAGGACTGAGGAGGAGGAATAATCAAGCAAGGATCTTGTCTCGCAGTACGGTATCGTAGTACTACTTGTTCCAGCATCAACCCATGTGTATGTATTTCAGCATCGTCCTAACAGAGCTCATTTAGGTATACAACTCCATAAATTTGTAGTAACTACAAAAGATAATAAAAGCTTTTTATGAAATGAAAAAATGGAATGATATAAATAAAAAGTTGTAAATATAAACGTTTTTAATTTAACACATTAGAAACATAAATATGAAACATAGGTGAACACAAGTTCTTAAATTTGAAGATAAGAAAGTGGAGTATAAAACAAATAATTTAAAGGAGGAGAAGCTGAGCTGAAAAGTCATGAATATTCGAGAAAAGGTACAAAAGATGACAGCGTTTAAAAAGTATTTTTGATATACTATTTTAATTCCTCTAACTTACTTCAACTATGATTTTGTCTCCTTTTCTTTATATTTCCTCAAATTTCTATCTTTCCAGAAAAATTTAGGTTTTTTCTAACTTATTTTCCGATGTTTGACTATACCTCTTTTGACAAATACATAATAGACATAGATGCTTACAAATACGGATGTATACTATTTTTTCTGAAAAACACAGTACAAACATAGACGCTCACATACACGCGCTACACTCATCCATATGAACGCACACACCCACACTCTACCCCTATGAGCACCTCCGGAAGACTGAGCTAGCTGATTGGATCTTGAAATTGATTAAGTCACCACAACCGTTTCACTGTCGACGGGAACATTACCTCCCACTGAATGAATATTCCTCCTTTATGAGGCACACATATGTCAAACCTAGAATTTGAACTCTAGTGAGCTGGGGGTACAACCAACCTCCTAGCCACCCAACCTCAGGTTGGTTCTCTATGTACACTCATTTCTATCACACAACTAACCTCCATGAGCACAAGCGAGAGACTAAGACTTCGAAGGCCAATCTAGGGATTGACGAATTTAGCAAAGAAATCTCGCTATCGCACACCTATAATTTGAGCTCTGGTAGGCTGGAGGTTTCCCTGCTCCTAGCTATCTGACCACACGTTATTAGTTCTCGGTGTTGACTATACTACCACGCTTATTGAAGACCTTGATCTAAAAGCATAAACTACTCCTCTCACTCAAGCCGAAATGGCTACTTTGAAAAATGTGAATGAAAAAATCACTAAGCTAAGGAGAGATGAGGAGATCAAATGGGCTCAAAGGGCGAAAGTAAAACACATTCAACAAGGGGGGAGTAATACTAAGTATTTCATCTAATTGCTAATGGCAAAAAAAGGAAAAAAGAAAATATACCAACTTGAGCAAGAGGAAGGGACTATTTTTGGTGATGAGGATTTAAAGGTTTATATTTCTGAATTTTATAAGAAGCTTTTTGGAGATCCAATCCCATCCTATGTTGATCTAATTGAGGACAACAACCAGGATATACCCAAGCTCTCTATTGAGGAAAATAATCTTCTTACTTCTCCTTTTAATGAGAAGGGGGTGCATGAAGCTATTTCTCAAATGGAGCATAATAAAGCTCCTGGGCCAGATGGTTTTCCAGTTGAGTTTTATCAGATTTTTTGAGAGGTTATTAAATATGACCTAATGGCGTTAATTAGTCAGTTGCATAGTGGGGAGTTGTCCTTATATAAACTGAATTATGGCATCATTACATTACTACCCAAAAAAGGAAAATGCGGTTCAAATTCAGCAATATAGGCCTATTTGATTACTTAATGTGAGTTTCAAAGTGTTTACTAAAGTTGGCACTAATCGTGTGATGGAGATTACTTCGAAAGTGATTAGACCCACACAAACGGCTTTTATGCCGGGTAGACATATATTGGAAGGTGTGGTTATATTACACGAAACTATTCATGAGTTGCATTCAAAGAAAATGGATGGGGTTTTGTTTAAAATTGATTTCGAAAAGGCTTATGATAAGGTTGAATGCTCATTCCTGCAACAAACGTTGAGAATGAAAGGTTTTACGCCAGAATGGTGTCGTTTCATCAAATATTTTGTCCAAGACGGGAGTGTCGCAGTCAAGGTTAATGATGATATTGGACATTATTTCCAAACTAGGAAGGGATTGAGACAGGGTGACCCTCTCTCGCCTATCCTCTTTAACATTGTTGTAGATATGTTGGCCATTTTAATCGAGCGCGCTAAGGCAGATGGCCAAGTGGGAAGCCTAATCCCGTATCTTGTTGAGGGATGTATTTTAATTTTGCAATATGCGGATGATACAATCTTGTTTATGGAGCACGATTTGCAAAAGGCACTAAATATGAAATTAATTCTGTGTATTTTTTAACAACTCTCGGGTTTGAAAATTAATTTTCATAAGAGCGAATTATTTTGTTTCGAAAAAGCAAGGGAAGAGGAGCAGCAATATAAACATATTTTTGGATGTGAGGCGGGCTCTTTGCCGTTTAAGTACCTTGAGCTCCAATTCGCTACAAAACCCTTAGAAATTCAGATTGGTATTTGGTAGAAACTCGATTTGATGGCAAATTGGGATGCTGGAAAGGCAAGCTCTTATCTTATGGGGATAGACTTGTTTTGATCAATTCTGTGTTGACATGCTTACCGATGTTTATGTTATCTTTCCTCGAGATTCCGAAAGGGGTTCTGAAAAGACTCGATTTTTATCGGTCTAGATTTTTTTGGCAAGGCGATGGGGAAAAGAGGAAATACAGATTAACAAAATGAAATATTATTTGTAGGCCAAAAGATCAAGATGGTCTTGGTATTGAGGTTTTAGAACTAAAAAATAAATGCCTTCTAAGTAAATGGCTATTCAAATTATTGAATGAAGTGGGGGTGTGGCAGGAGTTATTACATAATAAATATCTCTCTCAAAAAACTCTTTCTCAAGTTCAAGCTAAACCATCTGATTCTCCTTTTTGGAATGGACTAATGCATGTAAAAGATGATTTCTTTGCAATTAGGGGATGTTTCGGCTGTTAGATTTTGAGAGGATGTTTGGTTGGGGGATAAATCTTTGGCGCAGCAGTACCATCTTTGTTTCACATTGTGCAACATAGAAATGTCTTAGTTGCAGATGTACTAGCTCAGGCACCGCTGAATATTCAGTTTAGGAGAGGGTTACAGGTGAATAAGTGGATAGATTGGTTGCATTTATGTAGACGTTTGATGACTATTACTCTTGAGAATGAACCCGATACTTTTGCTTAGAATCTTACAACCTCGGGTTTGTTTACTATTAAATCTATGTATGAGGACTTGATGAATGACCATACTTCTTTTCTGCGGATATACTAATGGAAGCTTAAAATTCCGCTGAAGATCAAAATTTTCATGTGGTTTCTTCATAATAAAGTTTTGTCAACCAAAGATAATCTTGCAAAGAGGAATTGGAACAGGTGTACGAAATGATGTTTTTATGGCGCACAAGAAACCATCGAACATCTTTTTATAGCTTGTACTTTTTCAAAATTACTTTGGCGCAAGGTGTTTTTCGCTTTTAATCTCCCATCCTCAGCTAATATTACCAATATGTTTGGTAATTGGCTGAATGGTGTTGACAAAAAATCAAACGATAGAATACTGATACGTCCAATTTGCATCACTATTTTATATCATAATTTGCTGTTATTCATTGATATATTTCATATTGGGACACAATACTTATGTTATTTCATCTATTTTGCATGTTTCATCATTATTGGAGGATCAAGCACCGGAGCCAGGATTCTGCTGGAAAAAGCACCGTCAGAACGCAATATTTCGGAAGATCAACTGTGGAAGGAAATTATACCAAAAATCCTATTTTTCAAGATGACGAAGGAAGCTAGAAGGAGGAGCTGAGAAGGTCCAAGGTGGGGCCAGACCACAGGCCGGCGCGGCCCATGGCCTGGCCGCGCCACCATGTGGTGTGGGGGCCCCACAGCCCCTTTCGCCTCCTTTTCTTCGCGAAACCCTTCGTCCCGAAAACCTAAGCTCCAGAGGGTACGTCGCGAAGAGCCACAGCCGCCTCTGCGGGGCGGAGAACACCAGAGAGAAAAGAGCTCTCCGGCGGGCAGGAATCCGCCGGGGAAATTCCCTCCCGGAGGGGAAAATCGACGCCATCGTCACCGTCATCGAGCTGGACATCATCTCCATCACCATCATCATCATCTCCACCATCATCACCGCCGTCTCCACTGCTGGACACCGTCACCGCTGTAGCAATTTGGGTTTGATCTTGATTGTTTGATAGGGGAAACTCTCCCGGTATCGATTTCTACTTGTTGTTGATGCTATTGAGTGAAACCATTGAACCAAGGTTTATGTTCAGATTGTTATTCATCATCATATCACCTCTGATCATGTTCCATATGATGTCTCGTGAGTAGTTCGTTTAGTTCTTGAAGACATGGGTGAAGTCTAAATGTTAGTAGTGAACTATGGTTGAGTAATATTCAAGGTTATGATATTTAAGTTGTGGTGTTATTCTTCTAGTGGTGTCATGTGAACGTCGACTACATGACACTTCACCTTTATGGGCCTAGGGGAATGCATCTTGTACTCGTTTGCCGATTGCGGGGTTGCCGGAGTGACAGAAACCTAAACCCCCGTTGGTATATCGATGCAGGAGGGATAGCAGGATCTCAGAGTTTAAGGCTGTGGTTAGATTTATTCTTAATTACTTTCTTGTAGTTGCGGATGCTTGCAAGGGGTATAATCACAAGTATGTATTAGTCCTAGGAAGGGCGGTACATTAGCATAGGTTCACCCACACAACACTTATCATAACAATGAAGATTATTTAGCCGTATGTAGCGAAAGCACTAGACTAAAATCCCGTGTGTCCTCGAGAACGTTTGGTCATTATAAGTAAACAACCCGGCTTGTCCTTTGCGCTAAAAAGGATTGGGCCACTCGCTGCAATTATTTCTCTCGCATTTTACTTACTTGTACTTTATTCATCTGTTACATCAAAACCCCCTGAATACTTGTCTGTGAGCATTTACAGTGAATCCTTCATCGAAACTGCTTGTCAACACCTTCTGCTCCTCGTTGGGATCGACATTCTTACTTATCGAAAATACTACGATACACCCCCTATACTTGTGGGTCATCAAGACTATTTTCTGGCGCCGTTGCCGGGGTGTGAAGCGCTATTGGTAAGTGGAATTGGTAAGGAAAACCTTTACTGTTTGTGTTGATTTTATTTCTGCCTGCTGCTATAAGTCATTATGGAGAGATCTTCTCTTCAATTTCTATTTGGGAAATCTACTACTACTGCAACGGTAGTGGATGAGGCGCCAGGTGAGGAAGTGATACCATATAAAATACCTATGAAAATTATTGAACGTGTTATGGATAACCGCTATGAAGGGGATGGAACTGTCCACCCTGGAGATCATTTATTGTTCTTACATGAATTATGCGGTTTATTCAAGTGTGCAGGTATTGCTATGGATGAAGTGAGGAAGAAACTATTCTCTATATCGCTGTCTGGTAAGGCGGCGCATTGGTATAAATTCGGATAATGGGGATTCTCTTGAATGGAATGATATTGTGCCCCGGTTTTATTCTAAGTTCTATCCTCCAAGTGAAATTCACAAGGATCGGAATCGCATATATAATTTTTGGCCTCATGATGGAGAGAGTATTGCCCAAGCTTGGGGGAGATTGAATTCTTTAATGCTCAAATGCCCCATTCATGAGCTTCCTGGTAATGTTATTATTGATAATTTCTATGCAAGACTTTCTTTTCAAGACAAGACCTTGCTGGATACTTCTTGTTCTGGATCATTTACACGCAACAAAGAAGAGTTTAAAAGGGACCTTCTTGATCGGATCCAAGAAAATACTGAAGGTTGGGAGAACGACAAGGATAGAGAATCAGGTATAATTTATGATTATAAATGCATTGAAGCTTTTATGGATACTGATAAATTTCGTAATATGAGTGCTACATATGGTCTTGATTCTCAAGTTGCTGCAAATCTTTATAAAGCTTTTGCCTCTCATTATGAATTGCCTAAGAAGAATTTTGATAAGTATCATGAACCGTATAAAGATAAAATTGATTCATCTATTAATAAATGCGTTGTAGTTGAAACTGCTGATCATGTTATTCCTGAAGCTTATATTGAAAAAACTCCTTTCCCTGCTAAAATGAAGGAGTACTCTGTTATAAATAGTGCGGTTCATAAAAGTGAAAAGAAACCTGTAGAACCTGAAGAACAAATAAAAGTTGAACCTCTTTGTTGCAATAGTTAAAGATCTTGTGACTGAAAATGTGGAGGATGGTCATATTATTTTCTGTGAAGATGCTTCTAATATTGTTTCACATCCTAATAAACCCAAACAAGTTAGTGTTCCTATGCTATCTGTTAGAATTGGTGATCATTGCTATTATGGTTTATGTGATATTGGTGCAAGTGTTAGTGCTATTCCTTATGAGCTTTACACGGAAATTATGCACGAAATTGATTCTTGTGAACTTTAAGATATTGATGTGGTTATTCAGCTGGCTAATAGAGAAACTATTTCTCCAATTGGTATTGTTCGAGATGTAGAAGTTCTATGTGGTAAGATTAAATATCCTGCTGACTTTTTGGTACTTGGTTCTGCTGCTAGTGATTATTGTCCTATCATTTTTGGTAGACCTTTTCTAAATACTTGTGGAGCTATTATAGATTGCAAGAAAGAGAAAATTTTGACTAAATTTGCTGGTGAATCGTATGAGTTTAACTTCTCTAAATTTACCAAAACTCCTTATAAAGCTGATTTGCCTAGTGATGATTTTAAAATGGAGCAGTGTGCATCTATTGTTCTTGTTCCTAATAATCCTTTGCAGCAACATTTGGAGAATAGCGAGAGTGAAGTTTTTAGGAAAGAAAGAGATGAGCTTGAGGAAATTTTTCTTCGCCAACCTATTCTCAAGCATGATTTACCGGTGGAAGATTTGGGTACAACACCGCCACCAAAGGAAGATCCTGTTTTTGAATTAAAGCCTTTGCCTGATAATCTTAAATATGCTCATATTGATGATAAGAAAATATATCCTGTTATTATTAGTTCTAAGCTTTCAGAGATTGAGGAAGAAAGGTTATTGGAAATATTGAAGAAACACCGAGGAGCTATTGGCTACACTCTTGATGATTTGAAGGGGATTTCTCCTTCTATTTGCCAACATGCTATTAATATGGAAGATGATGCAAAGCCTGTTGTTGAACATCAGCGTCGTCTAATTCCGAAGATGAAGGAGGTGGTAAGGAATGAGGTATTAAAACTTCTTGAAGCTGGTATTATATATCCTATTGCTGATAGTAGATGGGTTAGTCCTGTGCATTGCGTTCCCAAGAAAGGAGGAATGACTGTTGTGCCTAATGATAATGATGAGCTCATCCCTCAAAGAGTAGTTGTAGTGTATAGAATGTGCATTGATTTTCGAAAAGTTAATAAAGTTACTAAGAAAGATCATTACCCTTTACCATTTATTGATCAAATGCTAGAAAGATTGTCTAAAAATACTCATTTTTGCTTTCTTGATGGTTATTTTGGGTTTTCACAAATTGCTGTTAAAACTAAAGATCAAGAGAAAACCACTTTTACTTGTCCCTATGGAACTTATGCTTATAGGCGTATGCCTTTTGGTTTATGTAATGCTCCTGCTACTTTTCAAAGATGCATGTCTGCTATTTTTCATGGCTTTTGTGAGAGTATTGTGGAAGTATTCATGGATGATTTTTCCGTCTATGGGAATTCTTTTGATAGTTGCTTGCGAAACCTTGATAAAGTTTTGCAGAGATGTGAAGAAACTAACCTTGTTCTTAATTGGGAGAAATGCCACTTTATGGTTAATGAAGGAATTGTATTGGGACATAAAATTTCTGAGAGAGGTATTGAAGTTGATAGAGCTAAAGTTGAAGCAATTGAGAAGATGCCCTATCCGAGGGATGTTAAAGGTATTCGTAGTGTTCTTGGTCATGCTGGGTTTTTATAGGAGGTTTATTAAAGATTTCTCCAAGATTTCAAAGCCTCTTACTAATCTTCTTCAAAAAGACGTACCTTTTGTTTTTGATGACGATTGTAAGGAAGCTTTTGAAACTCTTAAGAAAGCCTTAACAACTGCTCCTATAGTTGAACCTCCTGATTGGAACTTACCATTTGAAATTATGTGTGATGCTAGTGATTTTGCTGTAGGCGCTGTTCTTGGACAGCGAGTAGATAAAAAACTGAATGTTATTCATTATGCTAGTAAAACTCTTGATGCTGCTCAAAGAAATTATGCTACAACTGAAAAAGAATTATTAGCTGTAGTCTTTGCTTGTGATAAATTTAGATCTTGTATTGTTGATTCAAAAGTTACGATTCATACTGATCATGCTGCAATTAGATACCTTATGACAAAGAAAGATGCTAAGCCGAGGCTTATTAGATGGGTACTTCTTTTGCAAGAATTTGATTTACATATTGTAGATAGGAAAGGTGCGGATAATCCTGTTGCTGATAATTTGTCTAGATTGGAAAATATTGCTTATGATCCTGTTCCTGTTAATGATAGTTTTCCAAATGAACAATTGGCTGTAATAAAGGTGAGCTCGCGAGACAGTCCTTGGTATGCTGATTATGCTAACTTTATTGTTTTCAAGTACTTGCCTCCAACCTTTTCAGCTCAGCAAAGGAGGAAATTCTTTTATGACTTGAGGCATTATTTCTGGGATGACCCACACTTATATAAAGAAGGAGTGGATGGTATTCTGCGAAGGTGTGTTCCCGAATATGAACAACAAGAGATATTGAGTAAATGTCATGGTAGTGCTTATGGAGGACATCACGTCGGAGAAAGAACCGCGCAAAAGGTTCTACAATCAGGTTTTTATTGGCCAACTCTCTTCAAGGATGCGAGAAAGTTTATTTTATCTTGTGATGAATGCCAAAGGGTTGGTAATATCTCCAGACGTAATGAAATGCCTATGAATTATACTCTTGTTATTGAACCATTTGATTGTTGGGGATTTGACTTCATGGGACCTTTTCCGTCTTCAGAAGGTAACACTCATATACTTGTTGCTGTTGATTATGTTACTAAATGGGTGGAAGCCATACCTACAAAAAGTGCTGATGGTGAGACCTCTTTAAGAATGCTTTTAGATATTATTTTTCCTAGATTTGGAGTTCCTAGATATATTATAACGGATGGAGGTTCTCATTTTATTCATGGTGGTTTTAGAAAAACTCTTGCTAGGTATGGTATTAATCATAGAATTGCTTCCGCTTATCATCCTCAAACTAGTGGTCAAGTAGAATTATCAAATAGAGAGATTAAATCTATCTTGCAAAAGACTGTTAATAAAACTAGAAAGAATTGGGCTAGCAAATTGAAGGATGCACTATGGGCTTATAGAACTGCTTATAAAAATCCCATGGGAATGTCACCTTATAAAATGGTTTACGGAAAAGCTTGTCATTTACCTTTAGAACTAGAGCACAAAGCTTATTGGGCAGTTAGAGAATTAAATAAAGATCCTAAACTTGCCGGTAATAAGAGGTTGTTGCAATTGAGTTCTCTAGATGAATGGAGAAGTGAAGCTTATGAAAATGCTAAACTCTTTAAAGAGAAAGTTAAAAAATGGCATGATAGAAGGATTATCAAAAGAGAATTTAATATTGGGGATAAAGTCCTATTGTATCGGTCTCGTCTCAGATTCTTTGCAGGGAAATTACTCTCGAAATGGGAAGGACCATATGTTGTTGAGGAGGTGTATCGTTCAGGAGCAATCAAAATTAGCTCTCTCCAAGGCAATGCCACACAAGTGGTGAATGGACAAAGACTCAAGCATTATATCTCAGGTGATTCTTATAATGTTGATGTTGATATTATTCAAGTGGAAACACCAGAGGCTTTCATCAAAGGACAAATTGACAGTCCGCCAGAACTCGACTTTGAATAGGTAACAGTACTGGTAATGAAAAGTTCGCAATTTACTTTCCGAACTATATTTTTGCTGTTTTTGGAAAATATGAAAAATTACGAGTTCGAAACGAAGTGGAAAAGACGCACGAGGGCGTGCCACCATAGGCCGGCGCGGCCTGGCCTGGGCCCGCGCCGCCCTATGGTCTGGCCGCCTCGTCGCCCCTTTCCGACTCTGGTTCGATCTGGTACTTTCCTTTTGTCGTGAAATTTTTTGCTATATAATCCCCCGGACCCCTGGAGGTCTGTATTTCGTTTTCTCGACGTGTTTTGTTTCGAGCTGTTTCTGCCAGGATTTGCTTCGGATCTAGAGCCATCATGTCTTCGTCGGAAACTCCGAAGGACAGCTCCTGCAAGGATGTTGGCAACTTGTACATGGAGGAGCTGAGGATGCACCCCAAAGAGTTGCTGCTCGTTGAAGGAGAACTGCAGATCAAGGATGTCCAGGGTCCTAAAGGAGAAGGAAACTTGGAAGACAGGATGGAGAAGCTAGAACAAGAGGTTTTCAAATACAAGAAGATGGCTGAGCGTGAGGTGGATATCTTCCACAGGATTGTGTCTGAACTCGTTGCTGAACATGAGAAGGAAACTGCAAAGCTTTGGGGCGACATCCTCTCACTTCACGACACCACCAACAAGCTCCAAGCACAACTCTATGACGTTCAGAATCAGAACTGTGAGTATGAAAACAGGTTTCAATACATAAGCCGTGCTGCTAGTTTCAGGATTCCCGAGACCAAGATGTCGTTTCTTGATGGAGAGCCTCTTCCTTGGAAGTTTGATGACGGGAGTTCATCACCACCATCGCCGCAGGAGTAATTCATTATCGGTATTGGCATCCCCTTGGTTTGTTCCAAGCTTGGGGGAGTGCCGCGGTATCACATCATCACTACCTTTTACTTTTTATTGTCAAGTAGTGTCATATCATGAGTAGGGAAGTTATCATATAAGATGGGTTGCAGTTTGGAAGTATCTCTCCTTTAGTTGGTTATCTATGTATCCCTTGGTGTGAGTTATCGTTATGGAATATTAATGAGAAGTCTTATCATTTACATATTGCACATCTTATTTTAGTTTGCAATCTCTATTATATGATTTACCTTGTTGTTAGTATTGGTATCACTTTGGGAGCATTGAATAAATCTATTTGGTTTTGGCAAACTTAGCATTGGTCAATAACAACAACACTTTGAGGTTTAAGTAGAAAAGAGAAATACATGTAGTTATTTCATTGTCTTTCTTTCTTGTTAGCTCATAGCTTATTATTCCGAAGTTAAAATTGTTTGTGCTTACAAGGAAGATGCATGATTGTTTCTATCACATGTATATTTGTTTGTTTCCTTCAACTCTTATGCTTGCTAATTAGCCTTGCTAGCCAAAGACTTGTACTGAGAGGGAATACTTCTCGTGCATCCAAACTTTAGCCCAAACCTATGTCATTTGTGTCCACCATACCTACCTACTACATGGTATTTTCTGCCATTCCAAGTAAATACTTCATGTGCTACCTTTAAACAATTCAAAACTTAGTATCTCTTATTTGTGTCAATGTTTTATAGCTCATGAGGAAGTATGTGGTGTTTTATCTTTCAATCTTGTTGGGCAACTTTCACCAATGGACTAGTGGCTTCATCCGCTTATCCAATAATTTTGCAAAAAGAGCTGGCAATGGGATTCCCAGTCCCAAACTAATTAAACTAATTAGACACTCCTCCATGTTATGTGATTGATGGACGGCACCCGAAGGATTCGGTTAGCCATGGCTTGTGTAAGCAAAGGTTGGGGGGAGTGTCATCATAATAAAACTAAAATAAAAAGGCACTCCTTCATGGTATGAGATTGTTGGCAGGCACCCGAGGATTCGGTTAGCCATGGTTTGTGAAAGAAAGGTTGGAAGGAGTGCCACACAAAATAAAAATAAAATGGGAGCCGCTCTTTGAAGGTTGTCTGGCAAGGGGGTTAGAGTACCCGCTACCAGTCGTTGACAACAACAAACACTTCTCAAAATGTTACTTTTATTATCTCTATATCATTTCAAAACTGAAAAAGCTCTAGCACATGATTTAATCACTGCTTCCCTCTGCGAAGGGCCTGTCTTTTATTTTATGTTGAGTCAGTAAACCTATTTCCCTCCATCTCAAGCAAGCATTTGAGTAGTTGTGATCAAACCATTATATTGTGATTTGCTTCATCATGTCTTTTATTCTTCCTTGTTTAGTACAAGTTTTATCTGAATGAATATAACTTTGCAAGTTATCAATGATCATGAGGAGACTATTATGATTGAGTATGCAAGTTGTGCAATATAAACTTTAACATGAGAGCGCGGCTCAATAGATAAATATAACCTGTTAATTGTTCTCTGACCAAGAACGAAGTTTGCCATCACCAACTATGATTTCTTATGCACATTTATTTGTGATTACCTTATACTTGTTTCAAGTTGAATTATATGAGGAAGTTGTTTACTAGAATGTCTTGTGTGAATGAATATGATGCTTCTTGTCCGTATTTTATTTATCGACTCTTCACTCCATAAACATGTGGTCCTGTTTATCGAGTTCTGGCTTTCGCTTGGGGACAAGCGAAGTCTAAGCTTGGGGGGAGTTGATACGTCCAATTTGCATCACTATTTTATATCATAATTTGCTGTTATTCATTGATATATTTCATATTGGGACACAATACTTATGTTATTTCATCTATTTTGCATGTTTCATCATTATTGGAGGATCAAGCACCGGAGCTGTGGATTCTCTGGAAAAAGCACCGTCGTAACGCAATATTTCGGAAGATCAATTGTGGAAGGAAATTATACCAAAAATCCTATTTTTCAAGATGACGAAGGAAGCCAGAAGGAGGAGCTGAGAAGGCCCAAGGTGGGGCCAGACCACAGGCCGGCGCGGCCCATGGCCTGGCCACGCCACCCTGTGGTGTGGGGGCCCCACAGCCCCTTTCGCCTCCTTTTCTTCGCGAAACCCTTCGTCCCGAAAACCTAAGCTCCAGAGGGTACGTCGCGAAGAGCCACAGCCGCCTCTGCGGGGCGGAGAACACCAGAGAGAAAAGAGCTCTCCGGCGGGCAGGAATCCGCCGGGGAAATTCCCTCCCGGAGGGGGAAATCGACGCCATCGTCACCGTCATCGAGCTGGACATCATCTCCATCACCATCATCATCATCTCCACCATCATCACCGCCGTCTCCACCGCTGGACACCGTCACCGCCATAGCAATTTGGGTTTGATCTTGATTGTTCGATAGGGGAAACTCTCCCGGTATCGATTTCTACTTGTTGTTGATGCTATTGAGTGAAACCATTGAACCAAGGTTTATGTTCAGATTGTTATTCATCATCATATCACCTCTGATCATGTTCCATATGATGTCTCGTGAGTAGTTCGTTTAGTTCTTGAGGACATGGATGAAGTCTAAATGTTAGTAGTGAACTATGGTTGAGTAATATTCAATGTTATGATATTTAAGTTGTGGTGTTATTCTTCTAGTGGTGTCATGTGAACGTCGACTACATGACACTTCACCTTTATGGGCCTAGGGGAATGCATCTTGTACTCGTTTGCCGATTGCGGGGTTGCCGGAGTGACAGAAACCTAAACCCCCGTTGGTATATCGATGCAGGAGGGATAGCAGGATCTCAGAGTTTAAGGCTGTGGTTAGATTTATTCTTAATTACTTTCTTGTAGTTGCGGATGCTTGCAAGGGGTATAATCACAAGTATGTATTAGTCCTAGGAAGGGCGGTACATTAGCATAGGTTCACCCACACAACACTTATCATAACAATGAAGATTATTTAGCCGTATGTAGCGAAAGCACTAGACTAAAATCCCGTGTGTCCTCGAGAACGTTTGGTCATTATAAGTAAACAACCCGGCTTGTCCTTTGCGCTAAAAAGGATTGGGCCACTCGCTGCAATTATTTCTCTCGCATTTTACTTAATTGTATTTTTTTCATCTGTTACATCAAAACCACCTGAATACTTGTCTGTGAGCATTTACAGTGAATCCTTCATCGAAACTGCTTGTCAACACCTTCTGCTCCTCGTTGGGATCGACATTCTTACTTATCGAAAATACTACGATACACCCCCTATACTTGTGGGTCATCAAATACGCATTGGTTTGTCTGCTTTGTGTTGGTCAATATGGAGATGCCGAAATAATATTGTGTTTAACAATTGAACTACTTTCAATATTATGCAGGTTATTCATATGGTTGTCCACTGTGTGCAACAGTGGACGTTACTCCTCCCTCAGGACCAGCGGGCATTTATGGATACTGGATGCAACCATCTCCAGACGGTCGCTCAGTGTATCTTGTCTCGGGCTGGATAGTATCATACTAGTCAACTACAGGATGCTTAGTTTGCCTAGTTGCAATTTCAGTTTCAGTTTTTTGATGTTTCACTGGTTGATTTATGTATCCACCGTGTGTCGAGGGTACTCCTCGCCAATGCCCTCCGATAGGGGCTTAGGGTTGATGGAATCCTGTAGGCTGACACGAGACATCGGTTCACAGACAAGCGGGGAGAGCGATTTACCCAGGTTCGGGGCCCTCGATGAGGTAAAACCCTTACGTCCTGCCTGTCTGTTCTTTGATTATGATGACAATGGGTTACAATGGGGTGCCGAATACTTCGGCTGAGATCTAGTCGAGATTGCTATTGCTAGGGTTACCTAGCTCTAAGCTTTTCCGGGCTAAGATTGCTAAGATTGTTCGTGTCTCTCGGCAGCCCCTCTCCTGGCCTTTATATAGGAGGCCAGGTCTCAAGGGTCCTAACCGAGTACGACTAGGTTTACAGTAGTTTAGATCCAATCTTTCCTTGTTTGTTTGCTTCCTTGTCTTGCCCGTCAAGGAATCTTCTGGTGCGCCGACCTAGTGGCCCATCTCGCCTTCAGGCATCTTCATGGGCCTCCAATTTGTCAATACCGGATAGGGCAATACTGGTTACACGAAGGGTAATGCCCACGTCAGTAGCCCCCGAGTGTCTAGCCGAAGATAATTCGGGTAGAGACTAATGCATGTCTTCTCCTGACATTCTTCTCCTTCATTGTTCTTGTTCATCTTGATTATGCTTCATCTTCTTTTATCGGGTGCGCGTCAGCGCTCCCGATGGGAGTAGCCCCCGAGTCTAGGTACGGATGCTTGCAATCCGTGCGTAGACTCAAGTTGTACTACTCGAATACTTTCCTCTGCCGAGTCTTTTTCGCAAGTCTTCATAGGTCATCTGATACATTTTCTTTATGCAAAGGATAATGAGCAACGTGCCCAACTTTTGTTGGTTAACTGCCGATGGCAAAACAACGTTACCCTACACAGAATCAAGTCCCCAGGCATGATCCTGGAGTGCAAAAAACTTTCAACGGGTGTGCACCACGTCCTCCCGATGGGAGTAAATGTCGAGTCTGGATAGAGACTCAAACCTTATTCCTTCGACTGCTTATTCTGTCGAGTCTTCTTTTATCGAGTGCGCGTCAGCGCTCCCGATGGGAGTAGCCCCCGAGTCCAGGTTCGGATGCTTGCAATCCGTGCGTGGACTCAAGTCCTTCATCCGATGAATTTTTATGTTTCCTTCGAATGCTTCCAATTTATGACATCATTGTTGACGTGTAACTGCTGCGGGCTGATTTGACAGGTCCTGACATGATGGGCTAGCCCTAGCTCTGTGCAATCAGTTTTTTTAGGGCTTGACCACTATACGCGTAACGATCGAGGTGGCTCCTCGATTTTTGCACAATCGTGGGCGTAGTGGGCCGTCATTTCCTCCCCTTCCTCAAGCGCCACGTGCTTACTTAACTCTTAACTTCTCCTCAAAATCTCCAAAGGGCAAAAAATTCCCAATTTTCTCCACGGTTCCCGCAGTATCTCCTCATTCTCCCCCTTCTTCCTTCTTTCGCCATTGCCGCGCCGCCACCACAGCTTTCCCAATCTTCCTCAGATCCCACGATGGTGAAGAAGAGGAATCCTACCACCGCCGCTAGCTCCACCAGCGGAGGTGCCGCCGCCAAGTCCTCCTCTTCTCTTCCGAAGGGGAGCGCTCCGAACGCCCCTCCCCCAGCTCCGGCGCCGCCAGCGCCATCGAGCTCTATGGTCAAACCTGGGGACTGGGTAGCTTCAACCGTCACCAAGCGTGACGAGAAGAGGTCCCGAAGCTTAGGATTGATATCCTCCGACGCGGGAGATGTGATCCTTCCAGGTGCGATTTCTCGGCCTGATCCTCCTGCTGGATTTTCTGTGATGTTCTTATCTTTCCTTCACCGAGGCCTTTCGCTCCCCACTCATGGATTCCTCCTCCATCTCTTGCGGACGTATGAAATCCAATTATGGCAACTTACCCCCAACTCAATCCTCCATGTTGCTGTGTTCATCACCCTTTGCGAGGCGTTTTTGGGTATTGAACCTCATTTCGGGCTGTGGAAGAAGATCTTCTATGTGAAGAGATACAGCAGTAGTAATGGGTACTTTGTCACCGGAGGAGTAGGTTTTGTTGCTCGCTCAGAAGTCAATTACTTTAATTTCCCAATGAGAGAGTCCGTGCAAGGATGGAGGCTGAAATGGTTTTACGTCAAGGATTCCTTGTCACCCGAGTGTCGACTCCCCTGCTATGCCGATGTTTCTGAAGCCAAGCCCAAGGACTCTTGGAAGAATATTCTCTCAGCCGACGAAAGGGCCTCAGCCGAAGAATTGTTTGCCAAATTCCTTCGAATCAAAGAGGCTGACGGCCAAACTATGATTGGTACGGAGGTGGCAGCAGTATTCCTGAAGCGTCGAATCCAGCCAGTCATGGCCAGAGTTCACCCGATGTGGTTGTACTCAGGTCCAAAGGATGAGACCAGGATTAATGCTGCCGATCTATCAGAGAAAGAGTTGCTTGATGAAGTCCGTCGCCTTACTTCCTTCAACCAGGAAGATTCGATTCCGCTGATCTCTTCTTATGCTCCCCTTGACGTTGATCATCCACCATCAGGGGTATTTTCCTTTCTTCACATCTCTATTATGCCTTCTTGCTTAGCCGACATAATTACCTTTGTTCTTACTTATCATTTTTCTTCGCCAGATCCCCATGGCTTCTGAAAATACACGTGATTCACCAGATGATACTTCTGAGGGGAGAGGCTCCTCAATCCCCGTAGATTTTCACACCACCGAGCAAACAGGTCTAAAGGATGAATATAATGGTCCGATGGATCTTGAAGTTGTCCACGCTGACTTTCCCTCTTCAGCCGATAACACTTGTGTCGCAGATGGATCAGTGCGTAACATCGACACTGATCGTGATACTTTTATTGATGCAGCTGCGGAAGGGGCCAGGGCTTCTCCTGCGAAGAGATCAACCGGCGGCTTTGCCGATGAAGATGATCTCTTCGACATGTAAGTAGTTCTTTTTCTGAAAGTTATGCTTTGCCTTCTTTACTTTTCACACCCTTTTTATAATCATAGTCGACCATTCTCCTTTGCAGTGACGAGGGCTTTATCGAGCCTCCGCCTAAAAAGGCCAAATCTGATGCTGTCTCACCGGTCGTGGTGGCTTCCGAAGCTACGGCTCCTAAGGCTGCCCCCATGGCTCAAGCAACGACTGCTTCTTCCCTTTCCAAAGGGGAGGATATTTCTCCAACTACTGCTACCGCGGCTCCTTTTTCTGTAAGTTCTCTTCTGATCGCAATACAGATTTCTTGGAGCGTGCCTTGTTTAATTGTTTTTCTTTCTCTCTTAAGGACCTGCGAGGCGTTATTTCTTCTCTGGAGGTTTTCGCCTCCCGATTCACTTCCCTAGAGGCTGACAAAGTTCGGCTGCAAGAGGAAGTCGAATCTTCTTCCTCGAAACTGGATGGCGCAGTCAAGATAGCTGCCGCGGCTCGCCAAGAGATTGATTCTCTGAAGGAGGAACTGGCCAGACTGAAAGAGAAGCTGAAGGAGGAGGAAGCATCCAGGCTGGTGGCTGAGGCTCGAGCAGCCGAAAAGGATGAAGTCCTTCGTCAATCTTCTTTGGCCTTGCTTGGTAATTTCTAACATACTTCTGTCGAATGACGTACTTATGGATTCAAACTTTTTGTCAATGACTGAATTTTTCCCTTCCTTTCCATTGCAGAGGCAGCAAACATCCCTGTCGATGCCCTGGAGAGAGTTCCAAATAACTCCCCAGCGAATGCTGTATCAACGATTCTTGCTTCTCACCAGCTTACACAAGAGCTTCTTGTGAAGGGGAAGGGTGCCCTGACGCGGATGCACTCGATGATCTTCCCCAAGATCAAGCAAGAGAAGACCCTGGGACAGCTGATCGATACCTTCGCGGTTGACACCAAGGAGGTCATCGAGGTATTCAAGCGTACATCGCGCACTTTTGGTGCTGTCCTTGCCTTCCAACTTATGATGGGTTACGGCTTTAAGGGTGACATCGAGGAAATGACTAAGGGGCTTCCAAAAGAGCAAGACGGGCAGCCTGTTGATTTGAGCCCCTTTAAGGCGTCTGCTCTTACTTGTGCCCGTCAGCTTCTTGAACTGGTTTCATCAAGGAAGTCGTCGACTGGCCCCAGTTTATCGACGCAAACCCAGCTCCCTTGATTCTTGTAACAAACTTGTGCCTTGAGCTGATGCGAAACATTGCTCTGCCGCAAAACTCATGCTTTGTAATAAACTTCGTGCTAGCAGTGTTGTTAGCACACTTTTGTTATGATATCACTTTCTTGCACTTCTCCCGATGGGAGTTATTTTGGATGTTCGGCTGTACCATATCCATCACCCCTTTATAATCAGTATTTTCTGCAGGTCTTCCCAGTACCCTCGTTTCCAGACGACTCGTCGGGTGCCCTTCCCGAAAGCGACCGGATCCAGCGCATGAAGGACCGGGTCACGCAGATGGAAAAGGACTTACGCAGCACTTATGCCTTGGCTGCCATCATAAATAAAAAGAGCGAGATTGCAGCCGACGTGGAGCGATACGTTCTTAGCGAGCTGCATAAGGCCACCAAAAGTTTAAACTGTAAGTTTCCTGATCCCTTTGCCTGTTTGCTAGCAACTTCTTGTCTGAGTCTTTACTAATTCTTTTGACAGTCATAGCTTTGAACCATGCGGAAGAGAACAAGCGGATACACGAGCGAGTGCATGCTTTGACTCAGCTTTCCTCATCCGAAGAGATTTTCTGGCGGGAACACTCGAAGGCCTCGGCTGTCATCAAATTTCAGGATCGAGTGCAACAGGTCCACCAGTTCTTCGACAAGTGCTACAAGGCTATGAGGGTAGTTTGGAAGACGATGTTTCCTTTGAATGCAGTTCCTCCTACTCTCTTGACTTTGATGTCTGAGTTTGGAAATGCCAAGAAGGTTCGGGAGCTAGTAAGATCTCAAGTCTTTGCAGGGGCCAAGTGTACGCTTGCCCTTGTGCTTGCTTGTTATCCTTCAGCTTGCTTGTTATCTATCGCCAATGCAACTGGTGATTTCGAGGAGCTGTACCCGAAGGTTTTAGCACCTGCCCATATAATTGTCGACAGGCTTGAGGAGATGTCAAAGGTACCTGAGGAAAGGGAAACTCCGCAAGGGTGATGTAAAGGTGTAAAATTACTTTTGTAAATTGTATTGGCTAGTCCATCCGAGTGTTCGGATTTTTGAGCCAAAACTTTTTATCTGATTAATACATGAATATGTACTTTTACCATGCCGTTGGCAAATATTCAAAGGAGCGAAGCTTAATTGCCCGTTGGATGTATGTGTACTAATTGGTTAGCAAATCATTATGAGTGATCAGCTCGTGTTGCAGGTTTTGCTAAACCTGTTGTATGCGCAACTTTGCTTTCAACCGTTTGTAAATTTCGACAGTCATTCCCGAATTTTTCGGGTGTAATGATTCTGCCGATGAGCCCGTTGCTCTCTGATATTTCCATAAGTGAAATATCGAGCGTGGGTTGTGTGTAAGTTTTCCAAACTCTTGCTTTGTACCGCACTCGTAGAGGCATATGAAGCAGAGGGGAGGATTAATGTCCTTATTCTTCTTTGCAGTGCTCGTAGAGGCTTTTGCCCTGGGCGCTATCTTCTGCCGCGCGTTAAGTTATGCCGTTACTTGGCGGCAGCACGGTCATAGATGCTTTAGATTACTGCAATACTTTAACAAGAATCGAAACTTAAGTGCTTATTGATAAGGTAAATACGAAACTAGGGGGAGAAAAACAAGAGGCCCTGTGTAAAGTAAAGGAAAAATTTAAAAACTAAGGAAGAGTTTTATCAAGGAAGGGGTTCTTCTCTTCTTCAGAGGCATCTTCCGATTTCTTTGCCATGCTGATGGTTGCTGCAGCGCTATTGATTTCGTCAGGTGCTTGGGCAGTGATTGTTAGCATCTTGCCGCCTCCTATCTCTTCTGCTTTGGCCACTGCCGAAACTTTTTCCGCCGATGCTTTTGCTGCTGGTGCTTCAGGAGTTGGCTTCTTCTTGATCTCCCTGTCGAGTTTTTCCTCCTTGATTTCTTGTATCGTCAATTTTGGCGGGGGGTCGACAGTCCCTTGCCGTGGCCCAAACTTTTGCAGCAATCCTTTGGAAGTCACGATCACAATTGTCCGAGCGCGAGAAGCTTCCATAGACTGTGATGTTTGTCCCATTGTTCCCTGGCATCTTCAGCTTGAGGTATGCATAGTGCGGTACAGCCATGAACTTGGCATAAGCTGGTCTCCCGAGTATGGCGTGATACTGCGATTCCCAATTCACGACTTCAAACTCGATCTTCTCCTTCCTGAAGTTGTCGGGTTTGCCGAAAACGACGTTCAGGTATGCTTTGCCAAGAGAGTACGCTGGTGAAGTAGGGAGTATCCCATGGAAGCGGGTATCTGAGTCTTCCAACATTCTCATGGTGATCCCCATACTTTGAATTGTGTCGAGGAATATCAAGTTGAGTCCACTTCCTCCATCCATGAAGACTTTGCTCATCTTGAACCCTCCTATCTGTGCTTCGACCACTAGGGCGGCGTGCCCTGGCTTTGGTATAGTCATCGGGTGGTCCATTCGACTGAACGTGATTTCCTGAGACGACCATTCGACATATTCAGGAATGTTCGCCATGACGCTTTCTGCCAGGTTGATTTCTCGGGTGAGCTTCTTCATCTCTCTCCTTGAAACACCTATCATGTGGATCATATTCATTTGCCCACGTGGCGGTGGAAACGCCTTGTTGGGTTGATGAGGTTGAGCTTGCTGTACTTGATGCTGTGACGGGGGTAGCGGTGGTGGTGGTGGTAGTTGTTTCTGGCCTGCCTGCTGGATGAGTTCATGCATATCGAGGAACTGCCGACAATCCCTGAGCAGGTGGCTAGACTTTACTTTTCCATCCTTAGAATCGGTATAAGAATGTAGGTAGCAAGGGGCGTTGATCTGTTCAGCGTAAGGCAATTTGGGGGTTCTCTGAGGTTGTGGTTTATAGTTGCCACGGTTCCCAGAGTCGTTCCGATTACCGTCCTGTCGATCGTCTCGCCTGTTGTCGTACCGATCATCCTGCCGATCAGAGTAACCTGCGGCCACCAAGTTATTGTCATCGTAACTGCGGTTCTTCCTTCTCTTGTTCCGATCCCTTCGGCCACCCGAATCATTTTTCGGCTGGTCATCCTCTTCATCGTCACTGCGCTGTCGTGGCTTTCGGACGTTGTCTTCACCATCGGCCCAGCTGTTGGCGATTTCCATTAACTTGGTTATGGTTTTCGGCTTCTTGCGCCCAAGTTCTTCTATATAGCTTTCACGTCGGATGCCATCACTGAAAGCGTCGATTTCTCTGTCGACGGATACGTCTTCCGCAGCATTCAGGAGTTTGGTGAACCTCCCGATATATGCGCGCATTGATTCTTTCTGCTTTTGCTGACAGTGCCGTAACTCCTCGATCCCGATGGGCCTTTTGTAGGTTGCTTGAAAGTTAGCGACAAAGGCTTCTACTAGGTCATCCCATGACTTGATGGAACCCTTCGGCAGCCCTCTGAGCCAGGCTCGTGCTGAGTCCTTTAGGTAAAGCTGCAGGCATTGCATTGCTGCTATCTGATTCCCTTTTTGCAGAATTACTGTCTGCAGATAGTCCTCTATCCAGGACCTCGGTTCCTGCTGCCCATCATATTTGGCGGCGTCGGTAGGTGTAGGTTTGAACTTCTTGGGTGGCATCGCCTCCCGAATTTTGTAGCTCAAACAATCGGCTCCTCTAAGCTCGCTGTCGTTCTCCTGGGTCTCGTCCGAAGAATCACTGTCAAGTTCTTCTCTGATGGCGCGTCGTCGCCTTGCTTTGTCGATCCTGCTCTGTGTGATTTCGTCCCGAGCGTCTTTTGCGCGATGTTTTGACCCGTTGGCCTGCAGGGTCTTCTCTTTCGGTGGAACTAGATTATGTCCTAGTATCGCAAGACTCTCCAAAGCGCCACGGTGGGCCTGAGCCATGGATCCTTCGGGACGCTGGTTAATGAGGTATGCTGCAAGATTGGCTGTTGCTCCTGCGATGGTTTTTGGCCGTGGCATGCCCGCGGTGTCCGTGGTCATAAAAGACTTGGTCAGGTTTGATGTTATCTCCCTTGCGTCATCTTCCGAAAGCCTGGACATCCTCGATCGATGTTTGCCTCCTCCGTGGGTACTTCGAGAGGCACTCCCCTGCGAGCCCCTTCGTCGCTCGCTGGACCGGTCTGCCGCAGATAGGCGTCTCTCGAGGGTGGCTTGCTCCTTAGACAGGCGCTCTCGATTTTTCTCCAATATGGAGCGGTAAGCGTTGAGTGTGCCAACCGTGGTTCCCGCCGAAAGCGGTGTGTTGTTGAGCACGGCTGCCTTGGCTGCTGCCCACTCTTCTTCTGTAATGGTGTGGTCGCTATTGTCATTGCTGGCGCTATCCCTAAAACTAGCCCGCCTGCTGGAACGGGGGGTGCGTTCTCCGTCTCCCCTATTAGCGACGTAGACTTGGAGGGGCGCCACTCTTCGGGTGTCTCCTCGGGCGACGCTATCGATGCTGTCCTCTCCCGACGAATAGTAGGCGTTGCAGATGAATGGCGTGTCGTTTGACCCTAGTCCATGCCTGGTGTCGCAGTTCACGCAGTAGTACGAGGTCATCTCCGAGGGCACGGGGTCATCAGATCCAACCGACATGGAGGATGCCGAACGAGGAGTCGATGGCGCGGACGGACTCGACGGGTTTGTCAGGCCAGCCGAAAGGTCGGGTGTCGATGATGCGCTTGGGCTTGTCGATCTGGAGATAGGAGATTCCAGCAGCCGGAGGATTCCTTCTGAGTTGACGTTGTAGTGGACGCTCCCGAACGCCATCTCCATGTTGCCTTGCAGACCAGAGAAGGTGGAGCGAGATGATTCGTTGTGCGGGGTGAATTCGTAGGAGCCAAAACGGATCGGGCTTCCCAGATGAGGCGATGATGGTGCTGATGAAGCTGCTGATGACATGACGGGTTCAGCCGATGTCCGATCTTGTGCCGACAGGTTTCCCACAGACGGTGCCAATTGTCGAGGGTACTCCTCGCCAATGCCCTCCGATAGGGGCTTAGGGTTGATGGAATCCTGTAGGCTGACACGAGACATCGGTTCACAGACAAGCGGGGAGAGCGATTTACCCAGGTTCGGGGCCCTCGATGAGGTAAAACCCTTACGTCCTGCATATCTGTTCTTTGATTATGATGACAATGGGTTACAATGGGGTGCCGAATACTTCGGCTGAGATCTAGTCGAGATTGCTATTGCTAGGGTTACCTAGCTCTAAGCTTTTCCGGGCTAAGATTGCTAAGATTGTTCGTGTCTCTCGGCAGCCCCTCTCCTGGCCTTTATATAGGAGGCCAGGTCTCAAGGGTCCTAACCGAGTACGACTAGGTTTACAGTAGTTTAGATCCAATCTTTCCTTGTTTGTTTGCTTCCTTGTCTTGCCCGTCAAGGAATCTTCTGGTGCGCCGACCTAGTGGCCCATCTCGCCTTCAGGCATCTTCATGGGCCTCCAATTTGTCAATACCGGATAGGGCAATACTGGTTACACGAAGGGTAATGCCCACGTCACCGTGCGTGATCCGTGAATTTTGTATCACATAATTCGGTTTGTTTTGAATCTATTAATAAAGGCCGTGTGCATCATCACGATGCAGAGTCTGGGGCAAACCCCCTTTTCGGAAAAAAAAAAAACTACCACGCTTATGAAGGCGCTGACATGTCATCGTCAAAGCTGACCTCCTCCTAGAACATACGGGTGTGTCCTGGGCTGAGCTGAAAACTGACCTCCTCTCTTTTCTAGTACACGCTAACGACGTATGACGTTGCCCGGAAAAGAAAAGAACGATATACATGACATGTCCAGGATACACCGGTTTGTAGTTCCGTTCCGTACATCCATTCTTCGTGATGAACTGATGGTTGATGAACATGAGCATCATTATGTACTCTCCGTTTCAGAAAAAATATATCTTAATTTTGTCAAAATTTACATGTATCTACACATTAAAAATCATCTAGATATACGTGCATATTTAGAAAAAATTGAAACGATCTTTTTCTATGCGGAGGGTGGACGTGATTTCTGCATAATGTCACATGGATGCCTCCATTTTGGAGCATCGCTATTAGTAAACTCGTCGCCAAGATTTTGCCGCTGACAGCCAAGTCATCCTGATTGGCTCGCTTCGCTGTCTTGCTAATTGCTCTCCACAATCCAGCCTTCTCTTTATCTTTGAGCAATAATGCAGTTTCTCAACTCCTGATATGGTCTACGATTGCGAAGGGACGACGACCTACATACCAATGAATATCATGCCAACTGGGCCGGTTTATGCTAAGTTGATAACTGCATACTGAACATGTACGTAAGACCGTCCAACTTCGTACCTTAAACCAGAGATAAACTAGTGCACCTAATATATGCAACGTATTCTAAGGAAAATGACATATTCGGTGCTCTCAATAATTCCACGTTAAGAGCAATAATGCGTCTTGTTAACTGAAAATACTACATACAGTACGGTCCACTACATTACCAAGGACTGTGCCGTACACAACTATCTTGGCTCGTCCCATCATTTTCTGTACTAATTGGTCAACGAGCACTGAACAGGTGCCCCGTGTTTGGTAGCTGCACACGCTTATGAGCGAACCTTTGTATTGATGCCCTCGAGAAAAAAACCTTTGAATTGATGATTATTGCTTGGGCAAGAACGAACGGATCGAATGGTTCTTACAACATACACAAATGAACTGGGAGCTCGAGTAGTTTCACTTCAGACAAAACGTTACTTCCAACAATATGACACGCGCGGCGGTGAGGGCCGCTCCGACATCAACAGAGTGCTCAGCAATGGCTGTCGTGGTCTGGCAATATGACACACGCGGAGTCTCCTGGCTCGCAGACCAGCACACGCCGATCCGCCGGAATCTTGCTCACCAGCTCTGGCTGGGCCTTCTCATATTCGGCACGAACATAGGCTGCTGCCTCCTCCGCCCGTTCGCTGTCGACGATGGCGAGGCAGCAGCCCCTGAAGCCAGCGCCGCTGAACCGTGCGCCGAGAACGCCGGGGGCCTTCAGGAGGATCTCATGTAGCTGTATCATCTCTTTGCTCCCTGCAAGGTTCATTATTGTGTTCCGTGAAAGACTTCCTACTATTAGCGGAATGGAGACAATTGTGACCTGAAACTGTCATACTGGATCTGAAGTGTTTTGATCGCCATACCACACTCATAGTTGACTATGGAGCTACGGCCAGATGCAGAGACCAGCTGCCCAAATTCTTGTAGGTTTCCACGAGCCCATGCGTCTCTTCCTGAACGCAAATTGACCAGAAGCTGTTAGCTGAAACTTGAAACTTTAGCAGACATACAACACGCACAGGTCAGTGAACACTGAAATATTAACTGTATCCTTCTTCTAGCAGGTCCAGTTAAGTAGTATGGTGAATGTGAAGTATCCTGTTAACCATGAAAATAGATCTCACAGACACACTGGAAAGTTGTATGCAGTGTGCGATTTTGTTTCTTTCTTTTGGACGTGCATAGGTTGAGAGAAGTGTGATTCCGGTTCATTCATGGATAATATACAAGGTACTACTACAGGCAGTTCAGTTATTGGTACACTAGTTCTTTATTAAGAGATGCAGTGAGTAATACCAAAAAAAAATTGTAGTTTTGATACTCCTGTGCATGAAAATATGTCAACAGCATAAAAGATATGATAAGCTCACCCTTAGCAACTCGCTTCATTTCAGAGAAGTAGTGCTCAGCCCTCCTGGCAAGATTTTCGTCTAATATACACTGCATAATATTTTATCGTCAGATTCAAGGTCCGGTACCAGCAATATTATATCAATGAAATGGAGCTGGAAATTGTAGAGTACCTTTTGGGCCTCATATACACCTGGATCAACTGCAATAATAGGGGAAAATAATGTTATCAAACTCATTATACTCAACGAATGGGTCACAATGAATCAATGTCATTTAGATACTACCATTACGAAGTATTGGCGCATCTTCACAGCCTAGCACACTGGGAATTCAAATAACAAACGACTTAAAATTTGGTTATGTTTTGAGAAAGAAAACTACTAATTTAGACTATACAGGAATCATGAACTTAAGCTCTTCCAAATTGAACATGACATCTGTTTGCATGACCAGATTTAAATACTCACGACCATGAAAACTCACCATAACAGAGCACGTGCAGCCTCTTTGCACTCGAAAACTCGTGTATTATATCCACGCGACTTGGGTAGGTTATGTTGCAAACCTGAAAATGCCAACAAAATCTTGAATGGCAGCTGCCCTTGAGGTTGCTGGCTTTTATTCAGCTCCGAGAAGTAGGCGTAGGAAGGTGACGCAGTCTACTAAAGCAAGAGAGTCTCAGTCATTACAAATGCTAACAGAGAACATTGCAATGAACATCTCCCAACGAAGTCTGGACACGAACAACACAAAATTACAAGAAAGGGATGCTAGGGAAAGTTGGCATGTTTGAATGGTCCCAACATTGCAGTTACAATCTGAACTGAAATTAAAGGCAATTTTCCTATATCATAACATCAGCCTTAAAGCTCAGTCAAAACTGGCTGCACAAATAAATATAACAAACTCTGAGAAAAAACAAAAGCAAAGTATTACCTTGCAATCCATGAAGGTGAGGTAGCCATATCGAGACAATAAAATGGCTGATGGATCTAGAATACCATTTTCAAGACCCAGATATTTATTTTCAATGGACCTAACAAACAGGATGGACGTTGTTGCAGTCATTCCACGGTTGTAGCGAGTTAAACAAACATATATGGAGGTTAAAACTAATTTGGCCCTTCTTAAAGTATATAGATTGAAAGGAAACAAACTTACTTGTCCAGCTGAATGTTATCAACAGGTGATAGGTCCAGATCATTAACATTTTCTAGAGCCAGCAAGTAGGCAACGCCAACCTGATGAGGATTGTACAGATAGAAGTATATGAACATGTGAGCTTGCACAAAGCTGCTATGAACTCCAAGTTAACTAATGTACAGATGCCTACACTAAGTTAAGAACATATGTTGTTGCACATGATGTTTACGCGACCAAAGTAACATCATGTTTTAACTATATGTACAGCACATTAAAATTTACAGCCAGGATCTGCACTAATTCAATTTCAGCTTGTAGCACATGATATTGTAGATTCTAACATATGAGTTAGCTTACAGCTGCAGACGAACTAAGCCCTGAACTGTCGAGTCCTTTCACTCCAGATATATAACCTACTATACCCTGTAAAGAAGCCATTCGTCAACAGCTTTCTGAAGCCTAGGATAATCTGGACTGTTACATGGATGGAATGGATATACCTTTCTCAAATCATATCCACTATTTTGCAGGGCAAAAACTGCACCTCTTGCATAGCTTTCCCAGTTAATGTTTCCTGGGTTCTCAATAGGCTTTTGCAAGTCATCAACTCTGTTAAAAGTGATGGAGCATGCAAGTTGTGACTTAAGCTCCCTCACAGTGAAGATTTTAACAGAGCCTGAATTTAAGGATAAAAACAACAGCTATAATAAAATATGACCATGTTTCTACCAAGATAATGTGTTCACCAAGAACTAGCTAGAGGTAGCAAACCGAATGAAGTAACTACAGGTACAGGTTAATGCTTAGTCATCCAAAAAGACAATGAAACATCACATCACTCTGCAATTAACAGAAGTCAACGAGGCTTTGAAGATAGCACATGGTACCAAGGTTATCCTCAGTGGGCCGGTGGCTAGACTATTAGATGTTTGTTAAGAGCACCCACACAGGGTGCAAACTGTGTTTGAGGAAATGTAGAGTGTATGGCGACTGGCATTACCTGAATCGTATACCACCTTTAAATTGACCAGACTGGAGTACAACCTGGAAAAGAAAAGAGAGGTTTACCAATAGTACATTTGTGTATAGCCCCATCGTGAGACTGTTTGATACAGCAGATGATATGAGTGTGAAACTGTGAAAGTGTGAATGCATAACTTCTAATTTGCAAGAAGACCACATTTTCTACATGTGGTGGTTTTAGCAAACAGTGCAATCGGGTATATATGCACCAAATAGTTAAAATTAGAATATCTGACCCGACACAAAAAAAAATGCAATATCCAAGAGCCTGCAGAAAAACTGCTTCAGTATATTTACCCACCTCAGTATCATCAGAGGGCACAAACCCAAGAAGTACTCCATAATTGATGGTCATAGCAGTCACAGTTCCACCCTGCCAGGTTGCAGAACAGAATTGAAGTTAGTAAATCATCGAATTGTGCTAGAGACTAAATTAATTAACAGCACAATATTCAAGTTTTCATCAGAATGAAATTGCAAGTACTATGCACCCTAAGTCACAACAACTAGCTACCTGACAATTGTGTCAACCAGTAGTACCCTTAGCTTCCTAGAAGAAGGAATAGAGAAACTATCTAGCCATTTGTGAAACATTAGATCCGTTCAACACAATAGACTCTTCTAAAGAGTAGCTGATACCACAATGGCTGCTGCAAGGAGGCCTGTACTAGTTTACACTTTAGAGTAACTTGGAGATGGTAGTCATCCAGTACAGCACAGACCCTTTTGTCCTCAGTCCCTTCTGAGTGCTGACAACAGGGTCAATCCCACCATAACTCAGTAAATTAGCAGTTTATACACCACCCATCCTTCCTCTAAAAGTTTATTATGATATACTGTCCTTCTTATCGATAAAAAAAAAACATGAAATTCAACCTGATTGAACCCATTCATAACTCAAAATTAATCCAAAATATCTGAACCTATCACATGTTTTCAAATAAGCCCGAACTGAGATTTTTGGTTATTGCAAGAACCAGATATCACCATTATCTCTAACATGACAGCAGAGCATCACAAAGATTGATGCATATTTCAAGCATTTGTAGAGGGGACATGCAATAAACAGATGCGCTGCCATTTGCTAGCCAGGTATTATCCTGAAAACCATCAAGGCCTGATGAACCTTGCTGGTACCACTTGGTCCATACATCTTATTAGTCATGCAGCTACATAATGGCGGGTACGCATTACAGTTGTAGCATTAAATAGCATGTGCTACTACGTTGTGCTGAGATATAAATATTGCATACAGAGTTATAGACAGTAAAGTATTACCCATGGCTTATAATCTTATTACTAAGTTGCTAAGGAAATAGGAGCTGCAGTTACCTGATGATCAATGTGGGCCCCCAAAGGACAAATCCTGTAGGGGCAAGCAACGACCCTGACCTCGCTCGCATCCCTTCCGCTAATCGCCGCCACCTTCTTCCGTACGACATCAAGCTGCATGCATTGCCGACAACGGTACAGATAAACCAGAGGCTCATACGGTCATACTTACTAGTAAGATGAACATAAGCTAGCACCCTGCGCTATTATGTCACTTAACCAATGCAATCAAAGCACGAAAATGCACTTCAGGTCACGGATTTGGTTTCTCTGATTAGTTGTACCGAAGCTTGAGCGCTGACTGTAAAAGAGGGCACGGCATGTATCTCATCCTACCTGACCAAAGCGCTAATGAGCAACGATTGTACTGCAAAACATGTGCTGATGCAGCCCACTAGAGCAGAATTATTCAGGTTTTGTTGGGACCATGTGGAGTAGTCTAAAATCTCTGAAAAAACTGCAGCACGTTGTCGTCCTCTACTGGATCAGCAGCAGTTGAGCGGTTAACCGAGAAGGCACAGGTGCAGATCGTCATGTTCTTCTCTCTTCTACATGTGTTTGGAAAGCAGTAGCAGGGCACAATCTTATTATCCCCAAAACGCGTCGATTAAAAAAAAATAACTACCGCGCTACCACACTGCAAAGTGCGCATCGGCGCCGCATCAATTCGGAGCAACCACCAACACCCCATAGGTATTGGGGGCAAAACTCGGTTAGCAGAATTTCCTTCTGAATGCACCGCATTACTCCTATATAGCGAAACGAAATGGAAATTGAAATTGGACCGACTAGCGATTAGCAAGGGAACAACAGTTCAGGCGGTGACCGACGACTAAACAGATGGGAAAGGCGGATAGGCAGCCGCGATTCGCGCTCTGAACCCTAGATAAATCCTCGCGTCCACCCGAACAAACAAGCGGAACTCCCGGCGGCGCGAGATCGATCGAGAGCCCCTCTCGCGAGCCTCCCGGCGGCCCCAATCGATGGAAGCAATGCGGGTGGTGGGCCTTACCTCCTCCTCCGACGGCCAGCGCGACGGCGACCCTCCTCCCGCGGGCATTTCTCCGGCCGCTGCCGACGATCTCGCCGCTCGCCGCTGGCGGAGTGGCAGGTGGTGGCGCGCGAGTGGGAGGGCGCGGCACGCGGGGGTAGCGGAGCGGCGTGGCGTACTGGGCACTGGCGCGTGGTGGCGTCGCCTTGTTTGTTTTCTCCTTTCCGGCTCCGTGCGCGCGGTCGGCGCGTTTTTATCTCGGGCAGCCGAGCTCGGTGGCGTCGTGTTGTGTTGTTGGGCGAAAGAGTGGGTGGTTTGCCTGTTTTGGAGTGTAGAGCGATGGCGATTTGCGTGGAGTTGATGGGGTCTATGTATCATCACAAAGGGAGATAGAATGCGACGTGTAACCTGGTAGGTAACAGCTACGTCCAACCGCTACGACTACGATTTCTCAAAGACACTGATCTGCTGGATTTATTATGATGTGCCATGAGCCGCCAGTTCGGTTGTGAAATAGGAGATGAGAGCATCTCTAGCCGATACCACAAACATGTTTTTCGTATATAGCGATGCTAGGAGAGCGTAGTTCATTAAGATTTGCCACTGTCGTATTTCGAAAGAGAACTCTTATCTAGTTTCACTCGGTTCTTAGTGAGTGCAAATTAGTGCAAAATAAAGATGTCAACTTTCTAGAAAGTTATCCAAGTTGATATAGAGATAGTTAAATTTGATGCTTTCGTTGGAGTGGTCGATGTTTGCGCAAAACATGGGTCGTGCCAATTTTTCATCCAAAGATTTTTTTCTTCCATCGTAACGTGTCACTTCATTTGATCGACAAATGGGAATGTGTCGGCCGCATTCTTCACGTTGCACGGGGAAGGGCACACTGGCCATCAGACGACGGTGTTGCCAGAGCAGGTGGTGGCTACGAGGGAATGGAGAGAAGAGGAAGAAGTGGTGGCGGCGTGTGTCTTGCGCATGTGCGCGCTAGAGGTAGTGCGAGGAAAGGAGGAGATGCGCTACACGGAGTGGGACATGAAAACTATATTTTTCGAGAATAGGAAATAAGTCTACAGAGCGGACAATGTCATCCCTTACACATGGCCTGCTATAGAGAGGAGAAAAAGAGGATGAAAGCTTGCTCGAGAGCAACGATTCTGGCGGAAATGGTTTCCAACGGCTAGTAAAGGGATACTATAGGTTAACCATGCATTAGGTTATAAGGGTAGAATTGGTTAACCAATGGTTAAGGTTTGAACCACTTTTAATATTGTGCAACAGGAGGATAGCATAAATCGTTTGCAAATAATAATGTATTATGCTAAATATTAAATACGGAGTACTTGCAAAAAGTAGCATAGTAAGACGTGTTACTAATTTTTCAATGCAGCAACAATGTACGCCCGGGTATCTAGCTAGCAGCTGAGCTAGCACGAATGTCTCCCAGGAAAACTTCTATGCCACGCACTAGCCAGCAGGAGCAACGCCATGTCGCGGCCAGCGAGCGCGGCGAGAGCTGGGCTGCGTCATGCTGCACCGCCGTACTCACATGCCACAAACACCCAGAGCTCACCAAGTTGGCGGAGGCGCTGCTCCTGTTTATCTGATGCACCACGTGTCGGTGAGCGCACATGCGCCGGAGCACGCCTTCTGAGCCACGCACACTAGCTAGCAGCAACGCATCAGCCGGCAAGCACACATGCGCCGGAGCACACCGAGCTGCTGCTGCTGATAAGCATATCACACGGTGAGTAGACATGCGCAGCCAAGCGAGCGGACGTGCTGCGCAACGACATGACGGAGAAGAACGGCCGGCAAACTACTGCATTACCGAACCTAACGAGCTGGTGAGCAAGGGCGTGCAGCCGAGAGGCAAAACGGCATCAGGGCTAAGTGGTAAGTGCGAACCTAAAAAACCATTGGTAAAATAGAAGCCAACCTAGATAACCAAAAATATTCTCAGGTTAACCACTCAGCCCATTGGGCTAATTTTTAGGTTAGGTTAACCTAACTAATGGATAAACGGGAACCAAGTCCCATCTTTAGAGTTCGCCTCAGTTCGTCTCTGGCATGGTAAAGGACGCATTCAAGCAGCAGTTCTGGCTCCAGCGTGTTGCGCAAACACGTTCGTGCATGTACGCGTCTGGTGTCACGTGCCCGCATAAACCAGGCTTCCGCTGAGATCACGGCCTTCATCAACAATATGACGCCTGTTAATTTCCATGCACCATCAGGTACTGAGGTACATGTGAGAAAACTCCACTACAAGATTGTTTATGATCATTACGCTGGGCTTAGTTGTACTTGACTACTCAGTACTTGCTTCGATTTAAATTGGTGTATTGTTAATTTTTCAGTTCAAGGTTTTTTTTGTGCTTCTCTAATATGCAGAGATTTCTAGGCCCAATTTCATGATTGATTCATATATCTGAAATTATTGGACCAAGTATACCTGGATCCAATTTTTCTAGGAGCATATTTGAACACATCGGTTATTTGAAAGTTCTGCGCCGTTTCATAGAATGTGTATTCAAGAGTTAACATATCTTCATAAATACTTTGAGGTTTCAAATTATTACAAACGTGAGGCAAATTCAACTGTATCTTTCAGAGAAAACAAAATGCAATATTTTTGTAGTTTCGTAATAATTTTTTATTTGCTCTACTAATGATTTGTTGAAACAACATAGTTTGAGTTAAATATAAAGGTGTCTTTGACATATCGAGGAGTAATCTATTTGTTGGTTGTTCGTTAGGCATTTTTTCTATTGAGATTCGTAGTTATGAGGAATGTAATTATCATCAACTAACATATTCTACCGTTTAATCCGAGGTAGTTACTTCCAGAGTTAGGATCACATGAACCGGTGACAAAATTATCCTCAAATCACGCACTTCGTTAAGGAATAGTGCAAGACACTTGGATAGTCGATTCTCTGAATCCTCGGATTTCGCCAATTGTAGTCTGATGGAGAAGAATAACGGGGAATGGGCAAATCGAGGCTATGGTTAAACGGGTCAATCAAATAAAATTGCACGTCATGCAAATGTTTTTGTTTAAAAGGTTAGACAAGGGGACCAAATTGAGGTGATCAAGTGTCAGGAGGAGAAATATTGGAGACTTTATTATCAACCCGTTGCAACGCACGGGCATATTTACTAGTCTATACCTAATAATAAAAGCAAAAGAGTTTCTTGTTGGTCCATCTTTTATTACCTCTAATTTTCGGGTAATTTACACCACCTGCCACCGGCAAGTGAGAAAAACGTTTCGTACCGCTTCGTTCTTCTTTTTTACCCTCTTATCCAAAACTGAACGATACGTCACTGCCGTCTTTCCCGTCCCCGTCTTCTCTTTCCACCTCCTCTCTCTACCGCTTCGGTTGCCACGTTCCTCGCATTGCCCGGCTACTGCTGAGGCCCGAGGAGAGCGTGCTGCGGCTCGCGACAAAAGCGAGCAAGTAGCGAGCGGAGACGATGAGCCAATGACCCAGCCGGTGCTTCCCACTCCTGATGCGATTTTGTTCCATCAATTCTCGATGTGATCTGGTTCAGACCTAATTTACTTCCATTTTATTTTGCTAGATCCAGATCGGTTCATAAAACTGAAAAAGTGAGCAGATTCTTTTAGGATCATTGGAACTGATCATTCGTCTATTTACCTTTCTGCTTACGTACACCTGTTTTGGAATAATTTGAAATGTGTGAACGGTTGGAACAAGTTGATCAAATTATCTTATATTGGATGGATAATTTTGTAACATGCAACAAAGAAGAATCTGGGACAGCACTATCAATGGCAGCATGTTTTGATCACATGATTATCAAAAAGGAAATGTGAAAATTAAAAAAAAAAGGATATATCAATAACATACCATTTCATTTCGTAAAAAAAAACTGATTTGTGGTATTGAAATTCGAAAAGACTAAAATTTAGGATTGGGTGTGTTTTTGACAAAATAAACTCATCCTTGTGTGGTTTGGACAAAATAAAGACGGAACTTAGTGAGTGCAAATTAGTGCAAAATAAAGATGTCAACTTTCTAGAAAGTTATCCAAGTTGATATAGAGATAGTTAAATTTGATGCTTTCGTTGGAGTGGTCGATGTTTGCGCAAAACATGGGTCGTGCCAATTTTTCATCCAAAGATTTTTTTCTTCCATCGTAACGTGTCACTTCATTTGATCGACAAATGGGAATGTGTCGGCCGCATTCTTCACGTTGCACAGGGAAGGGCACACTGGCCATCAGACGACGGTGTTGCCAGAGCAGGTGGTGGCTACGAGGGAATGGAGAGAAGAGGAAGAAGTGGTGGCGGCGTGTGTCTTGCGCATGTGCGCGCTAGAGGTAGTGCGAGGAAAGGAGGAGATGCGCTACACGGAGTGGGACATGAAAACTATATTTTTCGAGAATAGGAAATAAGTCTACAGAGCGGACAATGTCATCCCTTACACATGGCCTGCTATAGAGAGGAGAAAAAGAGGATGAAAGCTTGCTCGAGAGCAACGATTCTGGCGGAAATGGTTTCCAACGGCTAGTAAAGGGATACTATAGGTTAACCATGCATTAGGTTATAAGGGTAGAATTGGTTAACCAATGGTTAAGGTTTGAACCACTTTTAATATTGTGCAACAGGAGGATAGCATAAATCGTTTGCAAATAATAATGTATTATGCTAAATATTAAATACGGAGTACTTGCAAAAAGTAGCATAGTAAGACGTGTTACTAATTTTTCAATGCAGCAACAATGTACGCCCGGGTATCTAGCTAGCAGCTGAGCTAGCACGAATGTCTCCCAGGAAAACTTCTATGCCACGCACTAGCCAGCAGGAGCAACGCCATGTCGCGGCCAGCGAGCGCGGCGAGAGCTGGGCTGCGTCATGCTGCACCGCCGTACTCACATGCCACAAACACCCAGAGCTCACCAAGTTGGCGGAGGCGCTGCTCCTGTTTATCTGATGCACCACGTGTCGGTGAGCGCACATGCGCCGGAGCACGCCTTCTGAGCCACGCACACTAGCTAGCAGCAACGCATCAGCCGGCAAGCACACATGCGCCGGAGCACACCGAGCTGCTGCTGCTGATAAGCATATCACACGGTGAGTAGACATGCGCAGCCAAGCGAGCGGACGTGCTGCGCAACGACATGACGGAGAAGAACGGCCGGCAAACTACTGCATTACCGAACCTAACGAGCTGGTGAGCAAGGGCGTGCAGCCGAGAGGCAAAACGGCATCAGGGCTAAGTGGTAAGTGCGAACCTAAAAAACCATTGGTAAAATAGAAGCCAACCTAGATAACCAAAAATATTCTCAGGTTAACCACTCAGCCCATTGGGCTAATTTTTAGGTTAGGTTAACCTAACTAATGGATAAACGGGAACCAAGTCCCATCTTTAGAGTTCGCCTCAGTTCGTCTCTGGCATGGTAAAGGACGCATTCAAGCAGCAGTTCTGGCTCCAGCGTGTTGCGCAAACACGTTCGTGCATGTACGCGTCTGGTGTCACGTGCCCGCATAAACCAGGCTTCCGCTGAGATCACGGCCTTCATCAACAATATGACGCCTGTTAATTTCCATGCACCATCAGGTACTGAGGTACATGTGAGAAAACTCCACTACAAGATTGTTTATGATCATTACGCTGGGCTTAGTTGTACTTGACTACTCAGTACTTGCTTCGATTTAAATTGGTGTATTGTTAATTTTTCAGTTCAAGGTTTTTTTGTGCTTCTCTAATATGCAGAGATTTCTAGGCCCAATTTCATGATTGATTCATATATCTGAAATTATTGGACCAAGTATACCTGGATCCAATTTTTCTAGGAGCATATTTGAACACATCGGTTATTTGAAAGTTCTGCGCCGTTTCATAGAATGTGTATTCAAGAGTTAACATATCTTCATAAATACTTTGAGGTTTCAAATTATTACAAACGTGAGGCAAATTCAACTGTATCTTTCAGAGAAAACAAAATGCAATATTTTTGTAGTTTCGTAATAATTTTTTATTTGCTCTACTAATGATTTGTTGAAACAACATAGTTTGAGTTAAATATAAAGGTGTCTTTGACATATCGAGGAGTAATCTATTTGTTGGTTGTTCGTTAGGCATTTTTTCTATTGAGATTCGTAGTTATGAGGAATGTAATTATCATCAACTAACATATTCTACCGTTTAATCCGAGGTAGTTACTTCCAGAGTTAGGATCACATGATCCGGTGACAAAATTATCCTCAAATCACGCACTTCGTTAAGGAATAGTGCAAGACACTTGGATAGTCGATTCTCTGAATCCTCGGATTTCGTCAATTGTAGTCTGATGGAGAAGAATAACGGGGAATGGGCAAATCGAGGCTATGGTTAAACGGGTCAATCAAATAAAATTGCACGTCATGCAAATGTTTTTGTTTAAAAGGTTAGACAAGGGGACCAAATTGAGGTGATCAAGTGTCAGGAGGAGAAATATTGGAGACTTTATTATCAACCCGTTGCAACGCACGGGCATATTTACTAGTCTATACCTAATAATAAAAGCAAAAGAGTTTCTTGTTGGTCCATCTTTTATTACCTCTAATTTTCGGGTAATTTACACCACCTGCCACCGGCAAGTGAGAAAAACGTTTCGTACCGCTTCGTTCTTCTTTTTTACCCTCTTATCCAAAACTGAACGATACGTCACTGCCGTCTTTCCCGTCCCCGTCTTCTCTTTCCACCTCCTCTCTCTACCGCTTCGGTTGCCACGTTCCTCGCATTGCCCGGCTACTGCTGAGGCCCGAGGAGAGCGTGCTGCGGCTCGCGACAAAAGCGAGCAAGTAGCGAGCGGAGACGATGAGCCAATGACCCAGCCGGTGCTTCCCACTCCTGATGCGATTTTGTTCCATCAATTCTCGATGTGATCTGGTTCAGACCTAATTTACTTCCATTTTATTTTGCTAGATCCAGATCGGTTCATAAAACTGAAAAAGTGAGCAGATTCTTTTAGGATCATTGGAACTGATCATTCGTCTATTTACCTTTCTGCTTACGTACACCTGTTTTGGAATAATTTGAAATGTGTGAACGGTTGGAACAAGTTGATCAAATTATCTTATATTGGATGGATAATTTTGTAACATGCAACAAAGAAGAATCTGGGACAGCACTATCAATGGCAGCATGTTTTGATCACATGATTATCAAAAAGGAAATGTGAAAATTAAAAAAAAAAGGATATATCAATAACATACCATTTCATTTCGTAAAAAAAAAACTGATTTGTGGTATTGAAATTCGAAAAGACTAAAATTTAGGATTGGGTGTGTTTTTGACAAAATAAACTCATCCTTGTGTGGTTTGGACAAAATAAAGACGGAACTTAGTGAGTGCAAATTAGTGCAAAATAAAGATGTCAACTTTCTAGAAAGTTATCCAAGTTGATATAGAGATAGTTAAATTTGATGCTTTCGTTGGAGTGGTCGATGTTTGTGCAAAACATGGGTCGTGCCAATTTTTCATCCAAAGATTTTTTTCTTCCATCGTAACGTGTCACTTCATTTGATCGACAAATGGGAATGTGTCGGCCGCATTCTTCACGTTGCACGGGGAAGGGCACACTGGCCATCAGACGACGGTGTTGCCAGAGCAGGTGGTGGCTACGAGGGAATGGAGAGAAGAGGAAGAAGTGGTGGCGGCGTGTGTCTTGCGCATGTGCGCGCTAGAGGTAGTGCGAGGAAAGGAGGAGATGCGCTACACGGAGTGGGACATGAAAACTATATTTTTCGAGAATAGGAAATAAGTCTACAGAGCGGACAATGTCATCCCTTACACATGGCCTGCTATAGAGAGGAGAAAAAGAGGATGAAAGCTTGCTCGAGAGCAACGATTCTGGCGGAAATGGTTTCCAACGGCTAGCCGGCTAGGTGTTCACCGGTATCACACACAATGGTAAAATGTTTATTGAATAATAACCCGGTGCAACGCACGGGCACTTTTGCTAGTCTAAACCAAAAACTAAAAAGAGCCAACGAATAATAGCTCGAAACTCCAAATCGAGCACAGACGTGGCCCAAACTTGGTCAGTCGGGTACTAAATTTAGCGTCGACGCACGGTGGCAGCGGACCGGGGGAAGACGTCCAATGAAGACGATGCAACCTACAAACAATAGACGGTGGCAGTTCTGAACCTAGCTCTGCCTCCATCGAGCTCCGCTCGGAATTCATGGGGGAGGAGGCTAGTTCTATCGCGGCGGAAAGGGGAGGAGCGTTGCGGCTTTCCACGATACGGGAACAAAGATACGGGCGGCGATGGTGCTTCTCCTTTGGCTTGGCTCGAGCGGCGCATATGTAGGAAAAGGGGTGTTTCTCGAAAAAAATGAAAAAGGCAAACGACACATGGCCTCTCGTTCAACATTGGGCCATCTCTCACCAGAATCCAGCGTGGCCCAGTGAGGAATTTGTTGGTATAGTGGGCCCAGCCCATGCAGAACCATAGTATATTGGGCTTGACGTGGTGCTTCGAAGCAAACCACAGGTACCTTTCGGGAGATTCTATATGCAGACCAGTGCGGTGCCGATCAGGTACCGCACATCCAGCGAAAGCTTCTGGCCCAGGCCCATATGTCCGGTTTAGGTTTAGGTTTGTTTGTTTCGGTTTTTGACCAGTTTTTTTTTTGTTTCTTTCTAGTTTTGGGGTTTCCCAAAAAAGTTAGAACTTTTTCCAATATTTTAAGTGTGTGTTTTAAATATAAACAAATTTCACATCACAACACTTTTCAAAATCTAAATATCTATTTTAAATGTTAATGTTTTTCAAATTGAATTTTTTAAATCCAAACACTTTCCAAAATCAATTTTTATTTTTGAACATTTTAATTTGAAAAAATTCAAATTAATTTTTTTACAAATATTTAAAAGTAAAGAAAAGGCAAACATGAAACAGAAAAGAATTAGAAAAGAGAAATAGGACCGGAAAAAACAAAGAAAATAGGGAAAAACGTGTAACTGGGCCGGCCCATACTACTGCTAGCTGTCTCTTTGAACTGTCGTGTGTTGTGTCCCTCTTGACGTGCAAAGACTTCTCCTGAAAACAGTATTGAGTCTCTGCGAATATCATCCGAATCCCCATTCAGGCAGTGAATCAAGCTAGCCAAGACAAACGTAGTGATCCAATTTGCAAGGCAATATACGATTCAAAGTAATAAGACATTGCGCGAAAAAGAAAAGCCCACATTGATATATCAGAGAAAGTATCACAAATTACAAACTAAAATTTGTCAAAAATTAAAGTAAAACAAACTAAAATTTTCTAATAATCCATGATACTACACTTATTAAGTAAATTGGGAAATATTGGGCTCATTTCCCTTAGCCGTCTGAGTAATTTTCATAATTTCTGTAATTTTCAATCAATCTTCAACCAAAACTTGAAATGCTGAACGAACTAAAACATATAGGAGCTCTAACCGTTAAAAAACTTGTATGAACAACTATATGTTTTTTTTTAGTTTTGTCTTTGGCTGAATTATACTAAAATAATGTGAAATGATTTATTTGGGTTCAAGTTCCATCTAGTTCAAGTTGGGTCTGTTGGAGATATGCCCAAGAGGCAATAATAAATTGGTTAGTATATATCTTTGTGTTTATGATAAATGTTTATATAAGTTCGAAGTTTTGTTCGGAGTCTCGGATGGGATCCAGGACATCACGAGGAGTTCCGGAATGGTCCGGAGAATAAGATTCATATATAGGAAGTCATATTCCAAGTTCGGAAATGATCCGGTGCATTTATGGAAGGTTCTAGAAGGTTCTAGAAAAGTCCGGAAGAAATGCACTATGGAAGGTGGAACCATGGCCGGCCAAACCCTAGAGGGAGGAGTCCCAGGTGGACTCCACCTGTGGTGGCCGGCCACCCCCACCAAGGAAAGGTGGGAGTCCCACCTTGAGTAGGACTCCCTCCTTGAGTAGGTTTCCCACCAAAGGTAGGTTTTGGTGTTGGGGTCTTATTCGAAGACTTGGACTACAACTCTTGGGGCTTCCACCTATATAATGAGGAGCAAGGGGAGGGGGCCGGACACACCAAGCCCTCCTAGGCCGCAGCCCCCAAGTGGCCGGCGCCCTAGACCCCTCTCTCCCCAAACCCTAGCCTCCTCCTCCTCCACCACATCTCCCGCAGCGCATAGGCAAAGCCCTGCCGGAGATCTCCACCACCAACGCCACCACGCCGTCGTGCTGCCGGGATTCCGAGGAGGATCTACCACTTCCGTTGCCCGCTGGAACGTGGAGAAGGACGTCGTCTTCATCAACACCGAACGTGTGACCGAGTACGAAGGTGCTACCCGATTGTGGCACCGTCGAGATCAAGATCTTCTACGCGCTTTTGCAAGCGGCAAGTGATCGTCTACATCCACCCCGAGATCTAATCTCGTTAAGCTTTGCGAATCTTCGAGGGTTAGTCTCTTCATCTCCTCGTTGCTACCGTCTACTAGATTAGATCTTGGCTTGGTTATCGTTCTTGCGGTAGGAAATTTTTGTTTTCTATGCTACGAATCCCATCAGTGGTATCAGAGCCGTGTCTATGCATAGATTGGTTGCACGAGTAGAGCACAATTGTTTGTGGGCGTTGACGCTTTGTTGTCTTTAGTTCGAGTACTTTGCATCTTTGTGGCATAGTGGGATGAAGCGGCTCGGGCTAACTTTACATGACCGCGTTCATGAGATTTGCTCCACGCTCGACATGCAACTTGTATTGCATAAGTGCCTTTGCGGGTGTCTGTCTCTCCTACTATAGTAAAGATCCAACTTACTCTTTCTATTGACAACACTAGTATCACCGTTGTGGTTCATGTTCGTAGGTAGATTGGATCTTATGCGAAAACCCTAAACCACGTAAAATATGCAAACCAAATTAGAACCGTCTAACTTGTTTTTGCAGGGTTTGGTGATGTGATATGGCCATAATGTGATGATGAATATGTATGAGATGATCATTGTTGTATTGTGGCAACCGGCATGAGCCTTATGGTTGTCTTTAAATTTCATGTTGAGTAGTATTTCAAAGTAGTTGTAATAGTTGCTACATGGAGGACAATCATGAAGACGGCGCCATTGACCTTGGTGCTACGCCGACGATGATGGAGATCATGCCCGTTGATGATGGAGATCATATCCGTGCTTTGGAGATGAAGATCAAAGGCGCAAAGACAAAAGGGCCATATCATATCACATATGAATTGCATGTGATGTTAATCCTTTTATGCATCTTATTTTGCTTAGATCGCGATGGTAGCATTATAAGATGATCCCTCTCACTAAATATCAAGATAATAAAGTGTTCATCCTTAGTAGCACCGTTGCTAAGACTTGTCGTTTCGAAGCATCACGTGATGATCGGGTGTGATAGATTCTACATGTGCATACAACGGGTGCAAGCCAGATTTGCACACGCGGATACTAAGGTTGCCTTGACGAGCCTAGCATGTACAGACATGGTCTCGGAACACGGTATACCGAAAGGTAGAGCATGAATCATATGATTGATATGATGAATACTTGGAGTGTTCACCATTGAAATTACATCTTGTCTCGTGATGATCGGACTTGATATGGTGGATTTGGTTCGTGTGATCACTAAAGCAATGCGAGGGATATTGTTTTGAGTGGGAGTTCATCTAGTTTTTAATTTTGTTGAATTAAAATTTGAACTCAATTTATCATAAACTTAGTCTAAACTATTGCAAATATATGTTGTAGATCATGGCGTCCCCATCAATCAGTTTTAACCAGTTCCTAGAGAAAGAAAAGCTTAAAAGCAATGGTAGCAACTTCACCGACTGGTTCTGTCATGTGAGTATCTTCCTCAATGGCGGAAATCTGCAATATGTGCTTGATGCACCGCTAGGTTCCCCACCACCCCCTGCAGTATCCGAGGAAGAAAGGAATGCTTTCGAGAATTGGACTAAAGTGTACTCTCAAGTTCAGTGTGCCATCCTGTGCAGCCTAGAGGCAGAGCTCCAAAAAAGTTTTGAGCTCCATGACCCTTGTGATATGATCAATGAGCTCAAAGTTATCTTTGAAACTCATGCGACTGTGGAGAGCTATGAGGCCTCGAAACAGTTCTTTGGCTGTATGATGGAAGAGGGCAGCTCCGTTAGTGAGCACGTGTTCGCTATGTCCGGACATGCGAAGAAGCTCAGTGACTTGGGGATTATCATCCCTAACAAGTTGGGTATTCATCGTGTTCTCCAATCACTGCCACCAAGTTACAAGAACTTCGTGATGAACTACAATATGCAGAACATGAACAAGGAGTTACCTGAACTCTTCTCCACGCTAAAATCTGCTGAGGTTGAGATACAGAAAGAGCACCAAGTGTTGATGGTCAACAAGACCACCAAGTTCAAGAAGCAGGGCAAACCTAAGAAGGACCTCAAGAAGGGCGGCAAGAAAGCTGCCGCGCCTCCTCCTGAGAAGCCTAAGGGTGGCCCTAAACCTGATACTGACTGCTATTACTGCAATGGGAAGGGGCACTGGAAGCGTAATTGCCCCAAGTACTTGGCTGATCTGAAGAGCGGCCTTGTCAAGAAGAAGAAAGGTATATCTGATATACATGTAATAGATGTTTATCTCACTGGTTCTCGTACTAGTGCCTGGGTATTTGATACTGGTTCGGTTGCTCACATTTGTAACTCGAAACAGGAACTACGGAATAAACGAAGCCTATCGAGGGATGAAGTGACGATGCGCGTTGGAAATGGATCCAAGGTCGATGTGATCGCTGTCGGCACGCTCCCTCTACATCTACCTTCGGGATTAGTTTTAAACCTCAATAATTGTTATTTAGTGCCTGCGTTGAGCATGAACATTATATCTGGATCTTGTTTAATGCAAGACGGTTATTCATTCAAGTATGAGAATAATGGTTGTTCTATTTTCATGAATAATATCTTTTATGGTCATGCACCTGAGAAGAATGGTTTATTTCTATTAAGTCTCGATAGTAGTGATACACATGTTCATAACATTGATGCTAAGCGAATTAAATTGAATGATAATTCTACTTATATGTGGCACTGTCGTCTTGGTCATATTGGAGTGAAACGCATGAAGAAACTCCATTCCGATGGACTACTTGAGTCACTTGACAGATGTGAAGCATGTCTAATGGGAAAAATGACTAAGACTCCATTCTCTGGTATTATGGAGCGAGCTAAAGACTTATTGGAAATCATACATACCGATGTGTGCGGACCAATGAGTGTAGCCTCGCGCGGTGGTTATCGTTATGTTCTAACCTTCACAGATGATCTGAGTAGATATGGGTATATCTATTTCATGAAACATAAATCCGAAACTTTCCAGAAGTTTAAGGAATTCCAAAGTGAAGTAGAAAATCAATGTAACAAGAAGATCAAGTTTCTGCGTTCTGATCGCGGAGGCGAATATCTGAGTTATGAGTTTGGCATGCATTTAAAGAAATGCGGAATACTTTCACAATTGACACCGCCAGGAACACCACAGCGCAATGGTGTGTCTGAACGTCGTAATCGAACTCTCTTAGATATGGTTCGTTCTATGATGTCTCTTACTGATTTGCCGTTATCGTTTTGGGGTTATGCATTAGAGACAGCTGCATTCACTTTAAATAGGGCACCATCTAAATCCGTTGCAACGACACCGTATGAATTATGGTTTAATAAGAAACCTAAGCTGTTGTTCCTTAAAGTTTGGGGTTGCGAAGCCTATGTAAAAAAGTTACAACCGGACAAGCTAGAACCCAAAGCGGAGAAATGCGTCTTCATAGGATACCCTAAGGAAACTATTGGGTATACTTTCTATCACAGATCCGAAGGCAAAATCTTTGTTGCCAAGAACGGAACCTTTCTTGAGAAAGAATTTCTCACTAAAGAAGTGACTGGAAGAAAAGTAGAACTCGACGAGGTTACTGAACCTTCTCTCGTTGATCAGAGTAGCGCAAGCATCGAAGATGTTCCTGTGCCGCCCGCACCGGTAACAGAGGAAGCTAATGATAATGATCATAAAACTTCGAACGAAGTAGCTACTGAACCTCGCAGATCGACAAGGGAACGTACCACTCCAGACTGGTATGATCCTTGTCTAAATGTCATGATTGTGGACAACAATGATGAGGACCCTGCGACGTATGAAGAAGCGATGATGAGCCCAGATTCCAACAAATGGCAAGAAGCCATGAAATCCGAAAGGGGATCCATGTATGATAACAAAGTATGGACTTTGGTAGACTTACCTGACAGCCGAAAGGCTGTTGAGAATAAATGGATCTTCAAGAGAAAAACAGATGCTGATGGTAATGTTACTGTCTATAAAGCTCGACTTGTCGCAAAGGGTTCCCGACAAATTCAAGGTGTTGACTACGATGAGACTTTCTCACCTGTAGCGAAGCTAAAGTCTGTGAGGATTTTGTTAGCAATAGCTGCATTTTTTGATTATGAGATTTGGCAGATGGATGTCAAAACGGCGTTCCTTAATGGTGACATTGAGGAAGAGTTGTATATGGTACAACCCAAAGGTTTTGTCGATCCTAAAAATACTGACAAGGTATGCAAACTTCAGCGTTCCATTTATGGACTGAAGCAAGCATCCAGGAGTTGGAACCGATGCTTTGATAAGGTGATCAAAGACTTCGGGTTTATACAGTGCCATGGAGAGGCCTGTATTTACAAGAAAGTGAGTGGGAGCTCTGTAGCATTCCTGATATTATATGTAGATGACATATTATTGATTGGGAATGATATAGAACTATTAAGCAGTGTAAAAGGTTATTTGAATAAATGTTTTTCAATGAAGGACCTTGGTGAAGCAGCGTACATTTTAGGCATCAAGATTTATAGAGATAGATCAAGACGCCTAATAGGGCTTTCACAGAGTACATACCTGGACAAGATTCTAAAGAAGTTTAGAATGGATGAAAGTAAGAAAGGATTCTTACCGATGTTGCCAGGTAAGGTCTTGAGTAAGACTCAAGATCCGGCTACGGCAGAAGAAAGAGAGAGGATGAATCAGATCCCCTATGCCTCGGCAGTAGGCTCTATCATGTATGCCATGCTGTGTACTAGACCGGATATAGCACATGCTGTTAGTTTGACTAGCAGATATCAAAGTGATCTAGGAATGGAACACTGGATAGCGGTCAAGAATATCCTGAAGTACTTGAAAAGAACTAAGGATATGTTTCTTTGTTATGGCGGTGACCAAGAGCTCGTTGTAACCAGTTACACCGATGCAAGTTGGAACACTGATCCTGATGACTCTAAGTCTTAGTCTGGTTATGTGTTTATATTGAATGGTGCTGCGGTAAGCTGGTGCAGCTCAAAGCAGTGCACGGTGGCGAAGTCTTCAACGGAATCGGAATACATAGCGGCTTCGGAGGCTTCATCGGAAGCGGTATGGATGAAGAGGTTCATTGTTGAGCTTGGTGTGGTTCCTAGTGCATTGGACCCACTAGTCATTTATTGTGACAACATGGGTGCCATCGCCAATGCACAAGAATCAAGGTCACACAAGAAGCTGAAGCATATCAAGCTGCGTTTTCATTCGATTCGCGAGTACATCGAAGATGGAGAAGTAAAGATTTGCAAAGTACACACTGATCTGAATGTAGCAGATCCGTTGACTAAAGCTCTCCCTAGGGCAAAGCATGACCAACACCAGAATGCCATGGGTGTTAGGTACCTTACAATGTAATCTAGATTATTGACTCTAGTGCAAGTGGGAGACTGTTGGAGATATGCCCAAGAGTCAATAATAAATTGGTTATTATATATCTTTGTGTTTATGATAAATGTTTATATACCATGCTATAATTGTATTAACCGAAACATTGATACATGTGTGTTATGTAAACAACAAGAAGTCCCTAGTAAGCCTCTTGTATAACTAGCTTGTTGATTAATAGATGATCATCGTTTCATGATCATGAACATTGGATGTTATTAATAACAAGGTTATGTCATTATGTGAATGATGCAATGGACACACCCAAATAAGCGTAGCATGAGATCACGTCATTAAGTTCATTTGCTATAAGCTTTCGATACATAGTTACCTAGTCCTTTTGACCATGAGATCATGTAAATCACTTATGCGGGAAGGGTACTTTGATTACATCAAACGCCACTGCGTAAATGGGTGGTTATAAAGGTGGGATTAGGTATCCGGAAAGTATCAATAGTGGGATTTGTCCATCCCGATGACGGATAGATATACTCTGGGCCCTCTCGGTGGAATGTCGTCTAATTAGTTTGCAAACATAAGAGACTACATACCACGGTACGAGTAAAGAGTACTTGTCAGAGACGAGGTTGAACAAGGTATCGTGATACCGATGATCAAACCTCGGACAAGTAAAATATCGTGTGACAAAGGGAATCGGTATCGTATATAAATGGTTCATTCGATCACCAAGTCATCGTTGAATATGTGGGAGCCATTATGGATCTCCAGATCCCGCTATTGGTTATTGGTCGGAGAGAAGTCTCAACCATGTCTGCATAGTTCGCGAACCGTAGGGTGACACACTTAAGGTTTGATGTCCTTTGAGTAGATATGGAATATGGAATGGAGTTCAAAGTTTTGTTCGGAGTCTCGGATGGGATCCAGGACATCACGAGGAGTTCCGGAATGGTCAGGAGAATAAGATTCATATATAGGAAGTCATATTCCAAGTTCGGAAATGATCTGGTGCATTTATGGAAGGTTCTAGAAGGTTCTAGAAAACTCCGGAAGAAATGCACTATGGAAGGTGGAGTCCCGGAGGGACTCCACAACCTTGGCCGGCCAAACCCTAGAGGGAGGAGTCCCAGGTGGACTCCACCTGTGGTGGCCGGCCACCCCCCACCAAGGAAAGGTGGGAGTCCCACCTTGAGTAGGACTCCCTCCTTGAGTAGGTTTCCCACCAAAGGTAGGTTTTGGTGTTGGGGTCTTATTCGAAGACTTGGACTACAACTCTTGGGGCTTCCACCTATATGATGAGGAGCAAGGGGAGGGGGCCGGACACACCAAGCCCTCCTAGGCCGCAGCCCCCAAGTGGCCGGCGCCCTAGACCCCTCTCTCCCCAAACCCTAGCCGCCTCCTCCTCCACCACATCTCCTGCAGCGCATAGGCGAAGCCCTGCCGTAGATATCCACCACCACCACCGCCACCACGCCGTCGTGCTGCCGGGATTTTGAGGAGGATCTACTACTTCCGCTGCCCGCTGGAACGGGGAGAAGGACGTCATCTTCATCAACACCGAACGTGTGACCGAGTACGGAGGTGCTGCCCGATTGTGGCACCATCGAGATCAAGATCTTCTACGCGCTTTTGCAAGCGGCAAGTGATCGTCTACATCCACCCGAGATCTAATCTCGTTAAGCTTTGCGAATCTTCGAGGGTTAGTCTCTTCATCTCCTCGTTGCTAGCGTCTACTAGATTAGATCTTGGCTTGGTTTTCGTTCTTGCGGTAGGAAATTTTTTGTTTTCTATGCTACGAATCCCATCAGGGTCTGCGTGAAAAACTGAGAGAAATGCATTGATATGTCTCCGACGTATCGATAATTTCTTATGTTCCATGCCACATTATTGATGATATCTACATGTTTTATGCATACTTTATGTCATATTTATGCGTTTTCTGGAACTAACCTATTGACGAGATGCCGAAGTGCCAGTTCCTGTTTTCTGCTGTTTTTGGTTTCAGAAATCCTAGTAAGGAAATATTCTCGGAATCAGACGAAATCAACGCCCAGCATCCTATTTTTCCACGAAGCTTCCAGAACACCCGAGAGCCGCCAGAGGAGGGCCTTGTGGGCCCCAGACGACAGGGTGGCGCGGCCCAGGCCTTGGCCGCGCCCCCCCCTAGTGTGTCACCGCCTCGTCGCCCCTCCGACTCCGCCTCTTCGCCTATATAAAGGTCCCTGACCTAAAAACCACGACACGTTCGACGAAACCAGAGAAAACCTTCCAGAGCCGCCGCGATCGCGAAGCCAAGATCTGGGGGACAGGAGTCTCTGTTCCGGCACGCCGCCGGGACGGGGAAGTGCCCCCGGAAGGCTTCTCCATCAACACCACCGCCATCTTCATCAACGCTGCTGTCTCCCATGAGGAGGGAGTAGTTCTCCATCGAGGCTCGGGGCTGTACCGGTAGCTATGTGGTTCATCTCTCTCCCATGTACTTCAATACAATAATCTCATGAGCTGCCTTACATGATTGAGATTCATATGATGATGCTTGTAATCTAGATGTCGTTATGCTAGTCAAGTGAATTTTACTTATGTGATCTCCGGAGACTCCTTGTCCCACGTGTGTAAAGGTGACAGTGTGTGCACCGTGTGGGTCTCTTAGGCTATATTTCACAGAATACTTATTCACTGTTATGAATGGCATAGTGAAGTGCTTATTTATATCACTTTATGATTGCAATGTGTTTTGTATCACAATTTATCTGTGTGCTACTCTAGTGATGTTATAAAAGTAGTTTATTCCTCCTGCACGGTGTAATGGTGACAGTGTGTGTATCGTGTAGTACTTGGCGTAGGCTATGATTGTGATCTCTTGTAGATTATGAAGTTAACTATTGCTATGATAGTATTGATGTGATCTATTCCTCCTTTCGTAGTATGAAGGTGACAGTGTGCATGCTATGTTAGTACTTGGTTTGGTTATGTTGATCTGTCATGCACTCTAAGGTTATTTAAATATGAACATTGAATATTGTGGAGCTTGTTAACTCCGGCATTGAGGGTTCGTGTAATCCTACACAGTTAGTGGTGTTCATCATCCAACAAGAGGGTGTAGAGTCTAGTATCTATCTATTTATTCTGTTATGTGATCAATGTTGAGAGTGTCCACTAGTGAAAGTATGATCCCTAGGCCTTGTTCCTAAATACTGCTATCGCTGCTTGTTTACTGTTCTACTGCATGTTTACTTCCTGCAATATTAATACCATCAACTGCACGCCAGCAAGCACTTTTCTGGCGCCGCTACTGCTCATATTCATTCATACCACTTGTATTTCACTATCTCTTCGCCGAACTAGTGCACCTATTAGGTGTGTTGGGGACACAAGAGACTTCTTGCTTTGTGGTTGCAGGGTTGCATGAGAGGGATATCTTTGACCTCTTCCTCCCTGAGTTCGATAAACCTTGGGTGATCCACTTAAGGGAAACTTGCTGCTGTTCTACAAACCTCTGCTCTTGGAGGCCCAACACTGTCTACAAGAATAGAAGCACCCGTAGACATCAAGCTATTTTCTGGCGCCGTTGCCGGGGAGGAAAGGTAAAAGACACTCATACTCCGGTCCCAGGTAAAGTACTTTTCTATTGCCGTTGTGTGTGTGCTCGAAGCTATTTCCTTTAGATCCTGCAATTGCATCTTTTTGTTTCTTGTTTACACTAGTTAGGCATTGATACGCGTACAACACGCGTCCGTTGGGAACCCCAAGAGGAAGGTGTGATGCGTACAGCGGCAAGTTTTCCCTCAGTATGAAACCAAGGTTTATCGAACCAGTAGGAGCCAAGAAGCACGTTGAAGGCTGATGGCGGCGGAATGTAGTGCGGCGCAACACCAGAGATTCCGGCGCCAACGTGGAACCTGCACAACACAACCAAAGTACTTTGCCCCAACGAAATAGCGAGGTTGTCAATCTCACCGGCTTGCTGTAACAAAGGATTAGATGTATAGTGTGGATGATGATTGTTTGCAGAAAAAGAGAACAAAGATTGCAAGTAGATTGTATTTCAGTATAGAGAATTGGACCGGGGTCCACAGTTCACTAGAGGTGTCTCTCCCATAAGATAAACAGCATGTTGGGTGAACAAATTACAGTTGGGCAATTGACAAATAAAGAGGGCATGACCATGCACATACATATTATGATGAGTATTGTGAGATTTAATTGGGCATTACGACAAAGTACATAGACCGCTATCCAGCATGCATCTATGCCTAAAAAGTCCACCTTCAGGTTATCATCCGAACCCCCTCCAGTATTAAGTTGCTAACAACAGACAATTGCATTAAGTATTGCGCGTAATGTAATCAGTAACTACGTCCTCGAACATAGCACTAATGTTTTATCCCTAGTGGCAACAGCACATCCATAATCTTAGAGATTTCTGTCACTTCCCCAGATTCACGGAGACATGAACCCACTATCGAGCATAAATACTCCCTCTTGGAGTTACAAGCATTTACTTGGCCAGAGCATCTACTAGTAACGGAGAGCATGCAAGATCATAAACAACACATAGACATAACTTTGATAATCAACATAACAAGTATTCTCTATTCATCGGATCCCAACAAACGCAACATATAGAATTACAGATAGATGATCTTGATCATGTTAGGCAGCTCACAAGATCCAACAATGAAGCACAATGAGGAGAAGATAACCATCTAGCTACTGCTATGGACCCATAGTCCAGGGGTGAACTACTCACACATCACTCCGGAGGCGACCATGGCGGCGTAGAGTCCTCCGGGAGATGATTCCCCTCTCCGGCAGGGTGCCGGAGGCGATCTCCTGAATCCCCCGAGATGGGATTAGCGGCGGCGGCGTCTCTGGAAGGTTTTCCGTATCGTGGCTCTCGGTACTGGGGGTTTCGCGACGGAGGCTTTAAGTACGTGTAACATCCCAAGAATTTCAAAAATAAAACAAATGAACTTCCCTAGTTCCAAATTTTGGAACCAACAAAAACTTTTATAAATAGAGTATGATACATAGTGATCTTGCTTAATTCTTGTGCTATTGCTATGATTGCTTGTTATTAGTATTTGAAGTGATCTTAAACCCTAAACCTCACCCCTCTTTTCACCATCCTAGTTAAAATAAAATAAAAGGAAAATAAATAAGAAAAAGGCATATGTGCCTATGGCTATATTTATAAAACTTTACCCTAAGCTTTTCTACTTTGCTTAGAGGTTTGGAAAACCTTCATACACCTTACCTAAGGCTTATCAAACCAAATCCAAGTGGTTTCCAAAGAAAATAAAAAGAAACTAAAAATGCCATAGAGGCATATGAGAGTAAAATAGCAAAAATGTGAATTTAAGAATCTTGACCCTAATACATGTTGTGAATGGTGGGATCACTCCTATATACCATTTCACCACTCAACAACACCAATTGGGTCAAGACAAGTCAAATTAAAACTCAAATGCAGCATATGCATAGAGGCATATGTGACACATAGTCATAATACCCAATTCTTGTTCTATGACTTTAAACCTTGACCAAATGGTATGAAACCATCTCTCAACCTAATATAACACTAAATTGACCCTAACCTATGTCCAAGTGAAGCAAGATGAACAATTTACAAGTTTAATGAAATATGACACATCACCTCTTATGTGTTATGGCCATTTTTGCAAATCTTTGAACAAGACCATTTGAACTGGTTTCAATGGTTGGAAAATGTTTCTAAACTAATAAGAACCACATTAGAGTCAACAAAAGTCAACTCAAATGGGGAGAAATCAAATAGGGAGAAAATCCCCAAAATTCACTCACATACACTTAGCCAAAATTGCAAATCTTCAACCAAGGCCACCAATGCTTGATCTATTGCTTGTAGAATACTTATATATGATAAACAAACACAATTGCATCAAAGAAACAAGAATCAAATCAAAGGAAATCTCAAAACCATCTCACATGTGATGATGGTCATTTGTGTGATTTTTAATATGATCCCCTCTTTACCCCTCTGGCTTTGACTTTTCTTCAACCAAACTTGGTCAACTATGACCATGTCATCCAAGACCATATGAAAGTGAACAACTTTCATGTTGACCACACATGCTAATGTTGACCAGGTTGACCAGTAGAGATTTGCCAAGTGGAGACTTTGAATTAATGAGAAGATAACCCCAAATTTGAAATCTCACAAACCTTTGCCAAAATGACCACCACCACCACCATTCTTTCTATTTAATTATATAAATAAGATCCACCAAAAAGAATTCCAAAATTTGACCAAAAGTTTCATGCGGCCATTTTCACAAACACATGGCAGCCATCATTCCTGATTTTGCACACATGCTATTATCCTCTGGTTCTTAGCCTAAACTCCTTTTCCCTTGTGATCATCAACATCCTTGTACCTCCTCTGCATCATCCTATGCACTGCAGCCCTGCTAAAATTGGTGCAATGATCAAGAACTTCATCATGCCGAGCCAAAGGACACCACCATGCCACTCATCTCTCTGGCTCTCCCCTCTCTCTTTCACCATGTCAGCAAGCTTCCCTGCACCTCCCTGAGCACGCCTGTACCCTCCCTGGATCGAACCAAGCCCGGCATTGGACGGAACAAACACGCCCAGACAAGCCCAGGACTTGCCAGGCACGCGGTGAGCGCGCCCTGGCATGTCACTGGCCGCGCCAGAGCGCCACGCGACTCGTCGCCCTCGTCCTCCCCCCTGCACATCTACCTCTACCTAGCGCTTCGCCAACCCCTCCTCTACGCAGTAGACATGCTCGCTGGCTCGCTCGTGCACCGTCGCCCTCGCCATCATCGAAACCCTGCCGCGCCCGTACTGCCAGGATGGCAACGTCGCCAGCACGCTCTCGTCCTCCCCTCGCTGTCCCTTCACGCGCGTCGTCCTCGCCATGATGTCCAGAAGCGCATGCCCCCATCGCCTTGCCTCTTCGCGCCTCAGAACGCCGTCGCCATGATCGACTTCGCTGCACCCCACGGTCACCTCGCGTCCTATAAATAGAGCCGTTCCTGCGCCTCAAGCTCCACACTAAACTTGCTCCCCTCCTTCTCCTGGACCTCCTCGACTCACTCCCCCTCTCCAATTTGCACCATAGCCCGTCAATTGCTCGCTGGATTCCGCGGCGGTACTGAGGAAGAAGACGACGATTGACGCCTCCCCAAGCGACGCCGCGACCACCAGTACACTCCCCGTCCTCGACAACCCCGCTGAGCATCGACGCCGTTGATCGCCGGAGCTTCAGGACGCCACCGACCCCCTACCTCCGTCGCCAGCACGCCCTCCTCTCGCCGGAGAAGAAGACGAACCCCGGTCGTCCGATCTCGTTCTGATCCGACGGTCGTCAGCGCGTACCGTTTCGGTAAGGGAATTAGTCACTGACGCGTGGGACCATTTGTCAGTAGGCCCGCGTCGTTAGTTGGGCCAGTTTCTCTTTTTCAAACCGTTGCGGCCCATTATTTTTCCCGCCTAAGCCCATTTCGCCTTATTCGAATTAATTCGTTTCAGCAGTTAATCAATACTGGTCTGTCCAATAAATTGAATAGTTCAAATTCTACAAACTCAAATTTAGCAAATCAAAATGTTCTGGAAAGCTTATGATTTGCTCTAACTAACCCCACTGGATTCAACCTCATATGTTTTGTAGATTTTGAATAGCAAAAATAACAAAACAGAGACTTTTCGGTATTGAAATAAATCTTAAAAATAAACCAATTTAAATTTTGAATTGAATCCAATTGCAATAATTCACATTTAACAAACCCTAATTTATTATGTAAAAATATGATATATGTTCTGTACATGATCATGGGCTAGAAGCAAATATTGGCTATGTAGTCAATACTGGCCCATTTAAACTATTTCAAATTTTAGGAATTTAAACCAATGAGGTGTAGCACCTCATTTAAATCATGTTCTCAAGTGATATGAAGTAATGTGTTGACCTTTAAATGCTTAGGCTCATACTTGCTCACTTGTAGAATTTAAATCAACATAGTATTTAAATTGCAAAGGTTATTTAAAACACATGAGATGATGAATCTCATTTAAATTCCTTTTCTCAAATACTAAGTGTGAAGTGTTGACCTTGGTCAACATGGGATCATCCCTGGTTATTTGAGAATATTGAATCACCTCAATAGTAGTTTTTAAATTAGTTACAACTATGTGATAAATCATATGAGAGGTTTTCCTCTCATTTAAATCTTGTTCTCAAGTAATTCAACATGAGGTAGTGACCATGGTCTATATAACCTCATATTGAGTTATTTGGTGGCATTAAATCACTACCATGTTAGTATTAAATTGCATGAGGTATGGAACCTCATTTAAATCATTTTCTCAAATGATAAGTATGAAGAGGTTGACTTTGGTCAACCTAGGTCATATATTATTCATAAGAGAAATTAAATCTTAAGAAGAATTCAATGAGAGGAAATTATTTCTCCAAACCAAAGAGAAACCTTAATTTAAATTTCAATGAGAGGAAATTATTCCTCCTAATATTAAATAAAGAAACCCTAGAATAATTTGTTGATAAATGTTAAGTAATGATGCTAAGATTCATTGTGTGAGCCATTAAGGCTAATTAAGACTACTTAAGTGTTGTTTGGTGATTGTATCCTCGTATTCGTTTATAGACGCTAGTACCGGGGACTATCAAGAGGAAGAGGTCTTCTACCAAGAGGAAGAGCAAGAAAACTTTGATCACATCACCAACCAAGGCAAGCTATACTATTGCAAGCTAATATTCTTGCAAGCTATTACCAATGCAAGCTAGACTAATGCAAACTATTTTGGTTGCAAGTTATATTCTTGCAAAGTGCAAAGCTCTACAAGAGCAAGGCACCATTACATTTTACCTTATGGACCTATCCCAAGTTTTTACTTTACAAGCTTTACTTGATTTTAATTATCAAAGTTACTTTTGGATTTATGATTTACTTGGTTGAATTATAGAGTAGTACAAGAGAATCACACTTAGCCTAGCAAGCTCCAAGATACTTAGCACCCCTCATAACTAGTGGCTAGTGCTCAATATTAAAAGTGACTACTCTAGTTGGGAACTTGTGAATTGAAATGACTTTGAAAACCTTGGAATGATGAGTCATTCTATTGAGAGATTTTGAAGGTGAATATGACTGGTGAATGACTTGGTGAATTTTACAAAAACTGATGGTTGGGTTCGGATGCGATACCATTCTAATTTTACAAGTACCCCCACAATACCTGAATCTGGGTAAGGCTTAGCTGGAAACTTATGTATTTTAGTATGGGTTCCCTCTGAACAAGCGTCATCGGGGTTATCTTTGGAGGCTTGCTCTACAAAATGAATGTTGTGAAATAACGTGTAATGATGTGAATGTCCGGCCCAAGCCCTGTGCAGTTCCTAGGCTGACCGCGTGTCTTCACTGGGAGGCCAAGCTCATGTGGAGAGGTGCCTATACTAGAGTATGTAAATGAAAGGTTAGGATTGGTAGTTCGCGTATCGCGTACGATAAATCAGGGCCGATTACTCCCGACGAACTATTGCAATTGTTGTGGCACAAGTGTACAACCTCTGCAGAGTTAAACCTATTCGAATAGCCGCGTCCTCGGTTATGGACAGTTGGAAAGGCCATACTGTTCCGTCATCAGAACTTTTCTAAAAATATGAATGGTGACTTGTGATTTGAATTGAAAGGTGACTTTGACTTTGAATCACAACTGAGTTGTGGGAATGACACTAATGTTCCCACTTGAGTTAGTTAAGCAAATGAAGAGGCTTTGATTATTAAAGTGTTTATGAAATAAAACTGGCTTTATGCAAATGAAACTAGAGCTTAGAACCCCCTTACTATAGTTGATAGTATTTACCTTAGTATTAGTTTGCGAGTACTTTAAAGTACTCATGGCTGTGTCCCTGGCTATTCAAATGGCCAGACTATGAAGAGGAGTACCAGAACCCGGAAGAAGGACAGCAGGACGTCTACGACAACTAGGATCACTCCTGACGTCAACAGTTGCCTGTGGAATAGATGGACTACTACTACGCTACTTTCGCTTCCGCTATGTGTTATGTAATGAATAAATAGAACTTCTACTGTTGTAATGAGAATGGATCATGTGATCCTTTATTTGTAAGACGATTATGGTATGTAATGAATGATGTGTTGTGATATCACTCTATTATGTCTCGCAAAAACAATATTCCTGGGATTGCGATGAATGGCATAATAGGCATCTGGACTTAAAAATCCGGGTGTTGACAAGTTGGTATCAGAGCCATTGTTGACCTTAGGAGACCCTAGTTAGAATGGATGTCTGAAAATTTTAGTTTCAAAACAAATGCAGTGACTATTTAAGAAAACTTATTCTCCCTCTTATCATTGAGGTCTTTTTCAAAATAAGAAAGTATGCTCTATTCTTCTTATACTATTACTTAAAATTTTGACACACTTCTCTAACTTACTCATCATAATTCTTCACAGATGGAGTACAAATGGGAGTTCTATCAGCTTGGTCACGGGGGAAACCTGATGTTCGAGAAAGACTTGAAGCAACTAGTGGACTATCTAGGACACCCGTACCCCGAGTTCTTCGGAACACCCCTTAACAATCACTCCGGAGGACCACCTCGGTGGGAAGTTTCTGCCGATCTACGAAGGAAGCCTAGAACCCCAATATGGGAAACCATATGGTTTTCTGTAACGGGAAACACTTGGAAGGAAGGACTAGTCAGAGCTATGCAAGAAGCAATTTCTCGTCTGTGTGGACAAAATGAGAACAAGATTAAGAACACTCGCTTCATCTACTACCCAAGACATGACCCCACCGAAAGACCGATGACCATGCCCCCGCACACGGAGATGAACCACTATGTAGCACACCTCGACTTCATGCTGTACAAGACCCGCAAGGAGTTGGACAACGCCCTCGCCTTTCGCCAAGCACATTACCCGTGAAGACGAAGAATCCCCCCTGAAGAGTAGTTTCATTTAAAGCACTTTCGTATGTGTGAGTTGTATTAGGATCCCCTTGTATCGTAGAGCGATGAATGGTTCTTCAAACCAACGGTGTGTTAGCTTTGTAATGTGTGATGCTTGGTATGAATGAAAAAGTGTTGTTGGTTTTTACCCCCGCAACACTACTCAAGTTTTCAATATTATGAACTTTTTAAATTTAACAAAACACACCATAGAAATTTCCCTCTTATCTTATCATCTACATCAATGTTCAGATGGCCCCTCCCAATCGCACCAACGACGCGATGATGCAACTGCTGCAAACCCTGCTTGCCGACCGAGAAGTCGAGAGAGCTGAACGCCAAGCCAACATTACCGCACTGCAACAGATAGCTCAGAACAATCAAGGCCACGGAAACCACGATCACCCTGGATCGAAGCTGAAGAACTTTCAGCACACCAACCCTCCGATATTCAACAAGACTGAAGAGCCCCTTGATGCTGATGACTGGCTCCAGACCATGGAGAACAACCTCGAAGTTGCGGGAGTAGAAGCCGCAGAAAAAGTACTGTTCGCCACCCACTACCTGTCAGGACCTGCCAGAGCCTGGTGGACAAGTGCCCGTGCAATGAATGCGGGACAGATGATGACATGGGAAGACTTCAAGCTGAAGTTTAGCAAATACCATGTGCCCCAAGGACTGATCAAGAAGATGAGAGACGAGTTCCGTGAACTCAAGCAAGGAAGAATGTCCGTGGTGGAATACCGCGACAGGTTTCTCACTCTGTCAAGGTACGCCCCGGATGAGACCGACACCAATGAGAAGAGAAAGGAAAGATTTCTGAACGGACTGCACGACGAGATGCAGACAGTGTTAGTAAACATTCCGTTCGCTGACTTAGAAGCCCTCGTGGACTCAGCCATACAGATGGAAGGAAAGCTACATCAAGCCAACGAGAACCGCAAGCGCAGAATGATGAACCAGAATGGACCCCATCACACCCAGAAGTACCGCAATAACTCTTCTGGAGGATTCAACCCAAGATACAACAAGCCCCCTGCCCAGAATTATCGCCCCAACAACCACAACAATAACGGAGGACCCCCGAAGCCCGGAGGCAATAACAACAACAACAGCAGCAACAACAACAACCACCCCAACAACAGCAACAACAATGGAAACAACAACAACACCAATACTGCCCCAAGGACTGGAAGCAATGCTACCCGCGTCATCCCCAAAGACAAATCCACCGTCAATTGCTACGAATATGGAGTTGTGGGTCACTTCTCCAATGAGTGCCCCAAAAAGCTTGCCAAGATTGCCGCCAATACCGCTGCACCTGCTCAGCAACAGCGTCGCTTCGCAGGAAGAAGGAACCAGAACAACAACAACGGTCGTTTCTACCACATGAATGCCACTGAAGCTCAGGAAGCACCCCAGACCCTGCCAAGTATGTCTTCCTGTTAATAAAATGCTCAATCTCTCTTAGGAACCTAACTTTTCTTAAAATCTCGGGACGAGATTTGTTTAAGGGGGAAGGGTTTGTAACATCCCAAGAATTTCAAAAATAAAACAAATGAACTTCCCTAGTTCCAAATTTTGGAACCAACAAAAACTTTTATAAATAGAGTATGATACATAGTGATCTTGCTTAATTCTTGTGCTATTGCTATGATTGCTTGTTATTAGTATTTGAAGTGATCTTAAACCCTAAACCTCACCCCTCTTTTCACCATCCTAGTTAAAATAAAATAAAAGGAAAATAAATAAGAAAAAGGCATATGTGCCTATGGCTATATTTATAAAACTTTACCCTAAGCTTTTCTACTTTGCTTAGAGGTTTGGAAAACCTTCATACACCTTACCTAAGGCTTATCAAACCAAATCCAAGTGGTTTCCAAAGAAAATAAAAAGAAACTAAAAATGCCATAGAGGCATATGAGAGTAAAATAGCAAAAATGTGAATTTAAGAATCTTGACCCTAATACATGTTGTGAATGGTGGGATCACTCCTATATACCATTTCACCACTCAACAACACCAATTGGGTCAAGACAAGTCAAATTAAAACTCAAATGCAACATATGCATAGAGGCATATGTGACACATAGCCATAATACCCAATTCTTGTTCTATGACTTTAAACCTTGACCAAATGGTATGAAACCATCTCTCAACCTAATATAACACTAAATTGACCCTAACCTATGTCCAAGTGAAGCAAGATGAACAATTTACAAGTTTAATGAAATATGACACATCACCTCTTATGTGTTATGGCCATTTTTGCAAATCTTTGAACAAGACCATTTGAACTGGTTTCAATGGTTGGAAAATGTTTCTAAACTAATAAGAACCACATTAGAGTCAACAAAATTCAACTCAAATGGGGAGAAATCAAATAGGGAGAAAATCCCCAAAATTCACTCACATACACTTAGCCAAAATTGCAAATCTTCAACCAAGGCCACCAATGCTTGATCTATTGCTTGTAGAATACTTATATATGATAAACAAACACAATTGCATCAAAGAAACAAGAATCAAATCAAAGGAAATCTCAAAACCATCTCACATGTGATGATGGTCATTTGTGTGATTTTTAACATGATCCCCTCTTTACCCCTCTGGCTTTGACTTTTCTTCAACCAAACTTGGTCAACTATGACCATGTCATCCAAGACCATATGAAAGTGAACAACTTTCATGTTGACCACACATGCTAATGTTGACCAGGTTGACCAGTAGAGATTTGCCAAGTGGAGACTTTGAATTAATGAGAAGATAACCCCAAATTTGAAATCTCACAAACCTTTGCCAAAATGACCACCACCACCACCATTCTTTCTCTTTAATTATATAAATAAGATCCACCAAAAAGAATTCCAAAATTTGACCAAAAGTTTCATGCGGCCATTTTCACAAACACATGGCAGGCATCATTCCTGATTTTGCACACATGCTATTATCCTCTGGTTCTTAGCCTAAACTCCTTTTCCCTTGTGATCATCAACATCCTTGTACCTCCTCTGCATCATCCTATGCACTGCAGCCCTGCTAAAATTGGTGCAATGATCAAGAACTTCATCATGCCGAGCCAAAGGACACCACCATGCCACTCATCTCTCCGGCTCTCCCCTCTCTTTCACCATGTCAGCAAGCTTCCCTGCACCTCCCTGAGCATGCCTGTACCCTCCCTGGATCGAACCAAGCCCGGCATTGGACGGAACAAACACGCCCAGACAAGCCCAGGACTTGCCAGGCACGCGGTGAGCGCGCCCTGGCATGTCACTGGCCGCGCCAGAGCGCCACGCGACTCGTCGCCCTCGTCCTCCCCCCTGCACGTCTACCTCTACCTAGCGCTTCGCCAACCCCTCCTCTACGCAGTAGACATGCTCGCTGGCTCGCTCGTGCACCGTCGCCCTCGCCATCATCGAAACCCTGCCGCGCTCGTACTGCCAGGACGGCAACGTCGCCAGCACGCTCTCGTCCTCCCCTCGCTGTCCCTTCACGCGCATCGTCCTCGCCATGATGTCCAGAAGCGCATGCCCCCATCGCCTTGCCTCTTCGCGCCTCAGAACACCGTCGCCATGATCGACTTCGCCGCACCCCACGGTCACCTCGCGTCCTATAAATAGAGCCGTTCCTGCGCCTCAAGCTCCACACTAAACTTGCTCCCCTCCTTCTCCTGGACCTCCTCGACTCACTCCCCCTCTCCAATTTGCACCATAGCCCGTCAATTGCTCGCTGGATTCCGCGGCGGTACTGAGGAAGAAGACGACGATTGACGCCTCCCCAAGCGACGCCGCGACCACCAGTACACTCCCCGTCCTCGACAACCCCGCTGAGCATCGACGCTGTTGATCGCCGGAGCTTCAGCACGCCGCCGACCCCCTACCTCCGTCGCCAGCACGCCCTCCTCTCGCCGGAGAAGAAGACGAACCCCGGTCGTCCGATCTCGTTCTGATCCGACGATCGTCAGCGCGTACCGTTTCGGTAAGGGAATTAGTCACTGACGCGTGGGACCATTTGTCAGCAGGCCCGCGTCGTTAGTTGGGCCAGTTTCTCTTTTTCAAACCGTTGCGGCCCATTATTTTTCCCGCCTAAGCCCATTTCGCCTTATTCGAATTAATTCGTTTCAGCAGTTAATCAATACTGGTCTGTCCAATAAATTGAATAGTTCAAATTCTACAAACTCAAATTTAGCAAATCAAAATGTTATGGAAAGCTTATGATTTGCTCTAACTAACCCCACTGGATTCAACCTCATATGTTTTGTAGATTTTGAATAGCAAAAATAACAAAACAGGAGACTTTTCGGTATTGAAATAAATCTTAAAAATCAACCAATTTAAATTTTGAATTGAATCCAATTGCAATAATTCATATTTAACAAACCCTAATTTATTATGTAAAAATATGATATATGTTCTGTACATGATCATGGGCTAGAAGCAAATATTGGCTATGTAGTCAATACTAGCCCATTTAAACTATTTCAAATTTTAGGAATTTAAACCAATGAGGTGTAGCACCTCATTTAAATCATGTTCTCAAGTGATATGAAGTAATGTGTTGACCTTTAAATGCTTAGGCTCATACTTGCTCACTTGTAGAATTTAAATCAACATAGTATTTAAATTGCAAAGGTTATTTAAAACACATGAGATGATGAATCTCATTTAAATTCCTTTTCTCAAATACTAAGTGTGAAGTGTTGACCTTGGTCAACATGGGATCATCCCTGGTTATTTGAGAATATTGAATCACCTCAATAGTAGTTTTTAAATTAGTTACAACTATGTGATAAATCATATGAGAGGTTTTCCTCTCATTTAAATCTTGTTCTCAAGTAATTCAACATGAGGTAGTGACCATGGTCTATATAACCTCATATTGAGTTATTTGGTGGCATTAAATCACTACCATGTTAGTATTAAATTGCATGAGGTATGGAACCTCATTTAAATCATTTTATCAAATGATAAGTATGAAGAGGTTGACTTTGGTCAACCTAGGTCATATATTATTCATAAGAGAAATTAAATCTTAAGAAGAATTCAACGAGAGGAAATTATTTCTCCAAACCAAAGAGAAACCTTAATTTAAATTTCAATGAGAGGAAATTATTCCTCCTAATATTAAATAAAGAAACCCTAGAATAATTTGTTGATAAATGTTAAGTAATGATGCTAAGATTCATTGTGTGAGCCATTAAAGCTAATTAAGACTACTTAAGTGTTGTTTGGTGATTGTATCCTCGTATTCATTTATAGACGCTAGTACCGGGGACTATCAAGAGGAAGAGGTCTTCTACCAAGAGGAAGAGCAAGAAAACTTTGATCACATCACCAACCAAGGCAAGCTATACTATTGCAAGCTAATATTCTTGCAAGCTATTACCAATGCAAGCTAGACTAATGCAAACTATTTTGGTTGCAAGTTATATTCTTGCAAAGTGCAAAGCTCTACAAGAGCAAGGCACCATTACATTTTACCTTATGGACCTATCCCAAGTTTTTACTTTACAAGCTTTACTTGATTTTAATTATCAAAGTTACTTTTGGATTTATGATTTACTTGGTTGAATTATAGAGTAGTACAAGAGAATCACACTTAGCCTAGCAAGCTCCAAGATACTTAGCACCCCTCATAACTAGTGGCTAGTGCTCAATATTAAAAGTGACTACTCTAGTTGGGAACTTGTGAATTGAAATGACTTTGAAAACCTTGGAATGATGAGTCATTCTATTGAGAGATTTTGAAGGTGAATATGACTGGTGAATGACTTGGTGAATTTTACAAAAACTGATGGTTGGGTTCGGATGCGATACCATTCTAATTTTACAAGTACCCCCACAATACCTGAATCTGGGTAAGGCTTAGCTGGAAACTTATGTATTTTAGTATGGGTTCCCTCTGAACAAGCGTCATCGGGGTTATGCTGGAGGCTGCCTCTACAAAAGGAATGATGTGAAATAACGTGAAATGAGGTGAATGTCCGGCCCAAGCCCCCGTGCAGTTCCTGTGCTGACCGCGTGTCTTCACTGGGAGGCCAAGCTCATGGGGAGAGGTGCCTATACTAGAGTATGTAAATGAAAGGTTAGGATTGGTAGTTCGCGTACTGCGTACGATAAATCAGGGCTAGTTACCCCTGACGAACTATTGCAATTGTTGTGGCACAAGTGTACAACCTCTGCAGAGTTAAACCTATTCGAATAGCCGCGTCCTCGGTTATGGACAGTTGGAAAGGCCATACTGTTCCGTCATCAGAACTTTTCTAAAAATATGAATGGTGACTTGTGATTTGAATTGAAAGGTGACTTTGACTTTGAATCACAACTGAGTTGTGGGAATGACACTAATGTTCCCACTTGAGTTAGTTAAGCAAATGAAGAGGCTTTGATTATTAAAGTGTTTATGAAATAAAACTGGCTTTATGCAAATGAAACTAGAGCTTAGAACCCCCTTACTATAGTTGATAGTATTTACCTTAGTATTAGTTTGCGAGTACTTTAAAGTACTCATGGCTGTGTCCCTGGCTATTCAAATGGCCAGACTATGAAGAGGAGTACCAGAACCCGGAAGAAGGACAGCAGGATGTCTACGACAACTAGGATCACTCCTGACGTCAACAGTTGCCTGTGGAATAGATGGACTACTACTACGCTACTTTCGCTTCCGCTATGTGTTATGTAATGAATAAATAGAACTTCTACTGTTGTAATGAGAATGGATCATGTGATCCTTTATTTGTAAGACGATTATGGTATGTAATGAATGATGTGTTGTGATATCACTCTATTATGTCTCGCAAAAACAATATTCCTGGGATTGCGATGAATGGCATAATAGGCATCTGGACTTAAAAATCCGGGTGTTGACAGTAGGCGGAAGGGCAGGTCAGGGGGCGGCACGAGGGGCCCACACCATAGGGCCGCGCGGCCAGGGCAGGGGCCGCGCCGCCCTAGGGTTTGGCTGCCTCGTGGCCCCACTTCGTCTCCTCTTCGGTCTTCTGGAAGCTTCGTGGCAAAATAGGACCCTGGGCGTTGATTTCGTCCAATTCCGAGAATATTTCGTTACTAGGATTTCTGAAACCAAAAACAGCAGAAAACAGCAACTGGCACTTCGGCATCTTGTCAATAGGTTAGTTCCAGAAAATGCACGAATATGACATAAAGTGTGCATAAAACATGTAGATATCATCAATAATGTGGCATGGAACACAAGAAATTATCGATACGTCGGAGACGTATCAGGCATAATGGACAACAATGAGCTTCTTATTCTATTTCCTAATTTAAGACATGGATGGTTTGATGCGAAAATTAAAAAACCTATGGAACATATTAGTATGAACGCTTTGAACACCATTGTTGCTAATGATATGGAAAATTCTAAGCTTGGGGAAGCTAGCTTTGATGAGCATGATATTTTTAGTCCCCCAAGCATTGAGGAGAAAATTTACTTTGATGATACTTTGCCTCCTATTTATGATGATTATAATGATAGTAGTCTTTTAGTACCGCCTGTTATGGAGGATAAATTTGATTATGATTACAATATCCCTCCTATATTTGATGATGAGAATAATAATGATAGCTACTTTGTTGAATTTGCTCCCACTACAACTAATAAAATTCATTATGCTTATGTGGAGAGTAATAATTTTATGCATGAGACTCATGATAAGAATGCTTTATGTGATACTTATATTGTTGAGTTTGTTCATGATGCCTCTGAAAATTATTATGAGAGAGGAAAATATGGTTGTAAAAATTTTCATGTTACTAAAACATCTCTCTATATGCTGAAATTTTTGAAGTTACTCTTGTTTTATCTTCCTATGCTTGTTACTTTGCTCTTCATGAACTTGTTTATTTACAAGATTCCTATGCATAGGAAGTGGGTTAGACTTAAATGTGTTTTGAATTTGCTTTTTGATGCTCTCTTTTTGCTTCAACTCTCATCCTTATGTGAGCATCATTAAAACTGTTGAGCCCATCTTAATGGCTATAAAGAAAGAACTTCTTGGGAGATAACCCATGTGTTTATTTTGCTACAGTACTTTTGTTTTATATTTGAGTCTTGGAAGTTGTTACTACTGTTGCAACCTCTCCTTATCTTTATTTTATTGCATTGTTGTGAAAAAGTAAAGTCTTTGATAGTAGGGTTCATACTAGATTTGGATTACTGCGCAGAAACAGATTTCTTGCTGTCACGAATCTGGGCCTAATTCTCTGTAGGTAACTCAGAAAATTATGCCAATTTATGTGAGTGATCCTCAGATATGTACGCAACTTTCATTCAATTTGGGCATTTTCATTTGAGCAAGTCTGGTGCCATTTTAAAATTCGTCTTTACGGACTGTTCTGTTTTGACAGATTCTGCCTTTTATTTCGCATTGCCTCTTTTGCTACGTTGGTTGGATTTCTTTGTTCCATTAACTTCCAGTAGCTTTGGGCAATGTCCAGAAGTGTTAAGAATGATTGTGTCACCTCTGAACATGTGAAATTTTTGATTATGCACTAACCCTCTAATGAGTTTGTTTCGAGTTTGGTGTGGAGGAAGTTTTCAAGGGTCAAGAGAGGAGGATGATATACTACGATCAAGAAGAGTGAAAAGTTTAAGCTTGGGTATGCCCCGGTGGTTCATTCCTGCGTATTATAAGAAGACTCAAGCATCTAAGCTTGGGGATGCCCAAGGCATCCCCTTCTTCATCGACAAATTTATCAGGTTCCTCCCTTGAAACTATATTTTTATTCAGTCACATCTTATGTACTTTACTTGGAGCGTCTGTGTGCTTTTGTTTGTGTTTTTGTTTGAATAAATGCTTGTGTGGGAGAGAGACACGCTCCGCTGGTTCATATGAACACATGTGTTCTTAGCTTTTAATGTTCATGGCGAAGGTTGAATCTTCTTCGTTAATTGTTATATGGTTGGAAACGGGAAATGCTACATGTAGTAATTGATAAAATGTCTTGGATAATTTGATACTTGGAAATTGTTGTGCTTATGTTTAAGCTCTTGCATCATATACTTTGCACCTATTATTGAAGAAATACATAGAGCTTGCTGAAATTTGGGTTGCATAATTGGTCTCTCTAAGGTCTAGATAATTTCTAGTAAAGAGTTTGAACAACAAGGAAGACGGTGTAGAGTCTTATAATGTTTACAATATGTCTTTTATGTAAGTTTTGCTGCACCGGTTCATCCTTGTGTTTGTTTCAAATAACTTTGCTAGCCTAAGCCTTGTATCGAGAGGGAATACTTCTCATGCATCCAAAATCCTTGAGCCAACCACTATGCCATTTGTGTCCACCATACCTACCTACTACATGGTATTTCTCCGCCATTCCAAAGTAAATTGCTTGAGTGCTACCTTTAAATAATTCAAAATTTATCACCTCTTATTTGTGTCAATGTTTTATAGCTCATGAAGAAGTATGTGGTGTTTATCTTTCGATCTTGTCATTTACTTCGGACAGACTTTCACAATGGACTAGTGGCTTCATCCGCTTATCCAATAATTTTGCAAAAAGAGCTGGCAATGGGGTGCCCAGCCCCAATTAATTAACTTCATTAATAATTCTCTTCACATGTTTTGCTCTTATCTATCAGTAAGCAACTTAATTTTGCAAATAGACACTCCTCCATGGTATGTGAATGTTGGAAGGCACCCGAGGATTCGGTTAGCCATGGCTTGTGTAAGCAAAAGGTTGGGAGGAGTGTCATCCATAAATAAAGAAAAACTAAACTAAAGTACATGTGTAAACAAAAGAGAAGAGGGATGATCTACCTTGCTGGTAGAGATAACGTCCTTCATGGGAGCCGCTCTTGAAAGTCTGGTTGATAAGGTAGTTAGAGTACCCGCTACCATTCGTTGACAACAACAAACACCTCTCAAAACTTTATTTGCATGCTCTCTTTATGTTTTCAAAACCAAAGCGCTAGCACAAATATAGCAATCAATGCTTCCCTCTGCGAAGGGCCTTTCTTTTACCTTTTTGTTGAGTCAGTTCGCCTATTTCTCTCCACCTCAAGAAGCAAACACTTGTGTGAACTGTGCATTGATTCCTACATACTTGCATATTGCATTTGTTATATTACTCTATGTTGACAATTGTCCATGAGTGACAAGGTATCAACTTGTCAATGCCTATGGATTGTAGGCTAGGGTTTAGTTGGAAGTAGAGGGTAAGTAGATCTCGAAGGTTTCAGCCGAAAAGTACTCGACGATTATGAAAACTAGGGTTTGTAGACAATGATTCGATTCTTTCTTCGTCCCTCGACTCCCCCTTTATATAGGAGGTGGAGCCGAGGGATTCGTGCTATACAAGTTACAGAGTCCGGGACGGTTTCTAACTCATCCCGCCAGATTACAAATAACACTTCCTATTACAACTCTTGACTTTCCTTGATATATCTTGGGCTCCCGAATCTTCTTATTCTTCGGGTAGTGGGCCTTCAGTAAACCCCGGGTACTATCTTCGGCAGGCCCATTTGGGATGCCTATGTCAGTAGCCCCCGAGATTTTGCTTGAATCGTAGAATCAGGGAAAATCTCCACTGTTTATTTTTATTCGAAAGCTTCAACTTTTTTATATTTCTTCACATAAAATTCTATATATTGTACAGGGATAATGGTAGTTGGGGCTAGTTCATCTGACGGATCAGGTACTAGTTAACTGCTCTAGTGGCAATCCGCAAAAACCTACTTCAAGATCACGTCCCTGGACATGATCTCGGGATACTGGTGTAAACTTCGACAGGTGCCGCTTAAGGTCTTACCATTCTGTCGAGTCCCAGTCAAATTTATCGGGTACCTAACGCGTCCGTTAGGATTTTTCTTCGTATCTGTTGATACGGATAAAGGTAGCAGAGCGCAGTCTTTGGCGATGCCACGCCCAGCAGAACGGATCTGGGGTCTTACCTTCGCAAATTTGCGGCATTCAGAAATTGATCGCAACTTCGGCGTTCTGAGAATATATTGTCGAGTGCTTTTCCGGCTGTTGGAATGGCACATTTTATCGAGTCAATTTTGACTTATATTGTTCTCCCGATGGGAGTATATGTAGAGTTAATTATAACTCGAAATATACTCTCTTGCTTTTCTATCTTTTATTTTTGAACTTCATCGGGTACGCGAACAGCGTTCCCGATGGGAGTAGCCCCCGAGGCTACAACCAAGAACTTGTGCTTGGTTGTAGGCTCGACATTTTAGTCCACCTTGTCGCTATATTGTCATTATTTCCCAATATGATCTCTCTCTTCTTTTTTTATCTCTCGGGTGCGCGAACAGCGCTCCCGATGGGAGTAGCCCCCGAGGCTACAGCCAAGGACTTGTGCTTGGTTGTAGGCTCCCGCAATTTCTATATTGCCATACTCGAAATTTTACTTTTTGTCGAAGTAGCCCCCGAGCATTTGGGCAAAAACTTGTATTTGATCAAAGGCTCCCGAAGTATTTAATAATTCTCCCTGTCGCCAATCTTCTTTTATTTTCCTTGTCGACATGCTTTCCTTAACCAAATTTACTTCATCCCTGTTGAATAGTCATGATTTTTCTGCCCTGTGGGTCCATTGCTTCCACCACGTTGACACGTCGTGCAAGTGGGGGACACACGTCCTCCGCTTTTTCTGGCGCACGTACGGTAACTCCTATCTCAGTAAAAATACCTTTTTACCCTTGCATCTAGGAGATCTTTTTTCACCACACGATTTCTTCATCCAACGGCGCACTGCTTCACCCGATTCTTATATAAACCTTTCTTCAACCTCCGTTCATCCCCTCGCTTGCGCCGCTCATCTGTTCCTCTTCGCAAAAGCTTCCCCTGCGCCCAACTCTCTCTGATCATCCGCACTCACGAGCATTGCTCTGCCCATTGCTGTTGATGCCACCGCGCACGCGACTCACTTGCCACAGTACTCCGGAATCCAAGATGGCTGCCGAGGATCTTGAGTGGGAGAGATCTAAAATCTCCAACCAGGACATCAACACGCTGAAGAGGCTTGGCCTCATGAAGAAGGAAGACGCCATCCGCTTTCCCAGCGAAGAAAGCTACCCCAAGCCTCCAATGGAGTACCGGGTTAGTTTTGTTGATCACCTTATCCGTGGTCTTTCGACCCCAATTCACGATTTTCTCCGCGGCCTTCTTTTTGTTTATGGGATTCAACCGCACCCGGTTGACCCCCAATTCCATCCTTCACATTTCTATTTTCATCACACTTTGCGAATGCTTCCTCGGAATCCCTCCCAATTGGGCTCTGTGGAAACGCATTTTCTGCCTCCGCCGCAATGGCTCCCACAACGTCACTTATAACATAGGTGGCGTTGTTATCTGTGTTCGTACTGATGTCGATTATTTCGACGTCAAATTTCCTGATTCTGTCCAAGGATGGCGCAAAAAGTGGCTCTATATTCACGAAGAAAGCGCCAACTCCGTTGAACACAACATAATTCCTTTCGACGGAAGTGCCAGAATTCAGCGCCGCCGCTCCTGGGATGCCGAAGCTTCTGAGGAAGAGAAAAAGGCGACAGAGGCACTCATGTCTCGTATTCATCAGCTTCAAAACACTCGAGGCAAAGAGCTGTCTGGTGTTCAAATCACTGCCTACTTCCTTAGGATTAGAGTGCAGCCTCTTCTGTGCTCGCAAAAATCCCCTTTGGACGTACTCTGGCAAAAACGACGCCAACAGAATCTCCAACGATCTTTCTGTAAAGGACTTGGAGAAATTGGTTCGAAGAGTTTCTCGACTAGCGAAGAAGGATCCTATTCCCTCCTCTTGTCGAGTAGAACCATACAGTGCTTCCAATCCTCTTCCCGAGGTATTTTGTCTTCTCGAGTTTTTGTCTTGTTCTAAACTTTTCCTTGCATCTCATTGTATTGGTATCTCGCTAATTTTCTTTTGTCGCTATTTTCTTGCAGAACCATCCTACTATGTCTTCCCTTCCTCCTCTTCCTGAGGATGGAGAAGTCGAAGAACAGGCCATCGTTGCCGAAGATACTCAAGGTTCTTCTATTCCTGAAAGTGAAGTCGCGGGTTCTCACAAATCTGCGGCTTCTCACGAAAAAGAAGTTGAGTCTGAAGCCGCTGAGTCGACGCAATCCCTTCCTCCTGCTGTTTCTCCAAGGAACAAAAGGAAAAGGACTGATGCCGAGGATTCTGGCACTTCTAAGGCTGAAGAAGTTGTTCCTTCTCATCCGAAGGCAGCTTACGATCCTTATGTTGAATCCCTCGTCAGCTCGTAAGTCGTCTTTATTTCTCCCTTTTTTTTTTTACTCGAAATATTTATCTTGTCTTGCTTTTTATGCTGCCGATTTTTTGATCAACAGTGATGACGAGGAAGAAATACCAACTACTGACGTGGCTCCTCGGACAAGCACGTCACGTACTGTACTTGCTTCAGACACGCTAGTTGAAGGAGAAGAAACCTCGCCTCCTCAACAAAACGTCGTCACTACTACTCCACCATCAAGCCCCCTTGCTCCTTCACCAAAAAGGACAAGGGTTGAAAAGATTGTTGAACCTGCCCCTCAGTTGGGCAGTTCGTCGACTCTGCTCTTAGATGATGTAAGCTTGTCGACATCTATATTTTCCTTATTTTGTTTTTTCACACCTTTTCTCTTTTTCATGCCGATGTTTCTCTTGCTGTGTTCACCTTGAACAGCCTATGATCAAAGATCTTCTCCGCATCGGTTCCCAATTTATTGGATACCGTGAATATGCTAATAGAGTCGAAGGTAACGACTTTTATACTTGCTGTTTTTCCTTGATTTTTTACTCATGTTGCTTTTCGCGATTTTGATCTTTCTTCTCTCTCTTTTCCATATCTCGACAGAGAAACTTGCAGAGGCCAACGAACGCGCCAACGCACTTGCTCGAAAACTTGAGCGAAGTAAGGCGGCTCGCAAGAAAGCCGAACTCGCTGCTAGCAAAGCCAAGGCCGAAGCTGATGAAGCCAAGGCGAAAGCTGCTGGTGTCGAGGAACTGCAGAAAAAACTTGAGGATGCTACAGCTGCCTTGGATGAGCACAAAGCTGCGCAAGCTTCTCGTGAAGAAGGAATCCTCAAGCGCCCGAAAACTCGTAGTCGCCGCACTTTCAGTAATTTTGCCGATCCCTTCTATTTTTATGAGAATCGTTGTTTCTTGTCTTTTCACTAATGCTTTGTTTCCTTGACAGCCCAAACAAACCAGGATTTTGATCGACGAATCCACACAATGACCCTGTCCTTGACGCACTTTCCTATCTGGAGCTTCATGGATCCGAGATTCGTGAAGGTGTGTCGAATGCTAGCGCAGTGTTGTCGGCATTGTTCCCCTACTTCTTCCCGAAGAAAGAGGAGCCTGCGACTTTCCTCAACCTTGCCAAGATGTTCAATACACCGGAAGACCTTGGACTGAAGATGCGCCAAGAGAATATGAAGGTTGCCGTTGAGAACACTGTCGCGTTGGTTGCTGACAGTCGACAGACTATTGACTGGATGAAAGTTGGCGACACCGAGCAGATAGAGCAATCAAGATGGAGGTCGTTGATTAAGGCAGCCAAGCCCAACACGAAGAAGATCTTGGCCTATCTCGGGATCAAGCCAGCGTCGACTCCTAGCTCATCAAGGCCGGAGGTCTAGTTGCATGCCTCTTTATTTTTCTTTCTATGTTTCTTTTGCTCTTGTCACCAAAGTAGCCATTTGGCGACACGTACTTCCTTAGCTCCACTGTAATGCCTTTGTAATTATTCCGAGAGATCAATGAAAACTCTATCTTTGCTTGTTGTTTGATGTTGTCTTGTTTAAATTTCAGTTGATATTTGATAACTATACTCCATCTTCCGCTCCTTCCGATGTTTCGCCTTCTTCTCGCGCGAGGAGAACTTTTGCTGATACTGCACCTGTCGACGATACCTTGTCGCAAGAACTGGATGAGCTTCGACAGCAGCTTCAGTATGCGAAGAAGCAAACACTTGTGATGATGGAGCAATCTCGTAAGTCATCTGAAGCCGAAAAAGTTGCTCTTGACAAGCTCGCGAGGCCGTGGCTGCGAAGGAAAGTGCGGCTTCCGAGGCTGCAAAGGCAACCACTCGAGAGAATTTCATGCTCGAATTAATGAATGAAGCCGGTCTGCAGATATGTCGGGTATGCTTGCTTCATCCTCCGATATCTTTCATCCTCATGCTATGTCTCTTAAAGGTTTCCCCTTCGTTGTTTTGATAGGTTCCTTTACTGATGCTGCTGCCGAGGAAGAGAGGGTAAATGCTAGGACGAACCTCCTTGTTAACCTTTCCCTGGACCATGGTTCTTTGTTTTGGGCTACCCCAGAGAGGACCCGACAAATTGTCAGATTCCAAGATCGCACCTCTCAAACTCGCGATTTCCTTGACTTCTGTACCAAGACCTTGTCCATGGTTTACAACTCCATGTTTCCTCGGAACGTCCAACCAAAAACTCTCCCCGAATTGATGGAAAGATTCAAGGATGCTCGCAGATTCCATGATTTTGTCAAAGCTCAACCGGTAGTGGCGCAGATTTGCTCTTATCATGCTCCAGATCTGCCACTCAAATCTTGGCCTTACCCAAGTTGTCGCAAAAGTTCATCAAAAGGTACAACGTCGAAGAGTTGGTGTTGACAGGATTAACACGAAGGTTACGCCTATAGCCGAAGAAATGATTGAGGACCTTCTTCGGATGGACGCCGACTTTTTTGCCGATGGCCATTATGCCGATTTTCTTGGTGCTGCTCCTGAAGAAAACAGAGTTACTCTTGATGACATATTGAATCAAGACTAGTTATTTTCCTCTTGTAGATACTTCTTCTTTGTAATCCATGACTATATTGTAAAGCAATCATTATATTTCTCTGTTCATCTAGCCCCCGAGTGTTTCGGTGACTCTTTACTGTATTTATATATTTGCGAGGTTTTGAACCAAGGCATTTATATATTTATGTCGAATATGAGCCCCCGAGCTTCTTTATTGAGTACTATTTTGTACTGACTCACGAGGTATTTTAATACCAAGGCAAGGTTTTTCTTTTTGATGGACTATATTAAAATTCGTCGGAGCGAAGACTTTGAACATGTCGATAAAGAGAAAGGTATATTGACACTATCTTTATTATATTGCAGCACCGCGAGCCCGCCTCATTAAAAACCTTCTTCGGCCCCACTCGGTGCCCCGAAAAAGGAAAAGAGTGCGTCTGAAAACTCGCGGGCGTTTCAGTATATTGAAGTTTTACAAGGACTATATTTCGACTCTAGGCGTAGAACCGCCTGAGTTGCGCCACGTTCCAGGGGTTTGGCTCCTCCACCCCTGTCTTCTTGTCCTTTATCCTGTATGCTCCTCCTCCGATTACTTCCGTGACAATGTAAGGGCCAAGCCATGGTGACTCGAGTTTTTCATGACTTTTTTGCGTGAGCCGAAGAACTAGGTCTCCCACCTGAAAAGATCTTGGCCGCAAACGTCGACTGTGGTAATTCTTCAAGTCCTGTTGGTATTTGGTTACCCGAGACAATACTTCGTCTCGGGCTTCATCAAGTGCGTCCACGTCGTCTTCTAGCGCTTTTCTCGACACTTCTTCGTCATATTCGACGACACGTGGAGAGTTGTGCTCTATCTCGATTGGTAGTACTGCTTCTGCTCCATGAACCAAGAAAAACGGCGTTTCCTGTGTTGCTGTGTTTGGTGTTGTTCGGATGCTCCACAACACACTTGGTAGTTCTTCTGGCCAGGTATGCCGAGCTTTTTCCAGTGGTCCTAACAAGCGTTTCTTGATGCCATTGCAGATGATGCCATTGGCTTTCTCGACTTGCCCATTGGTTTGAGGATGTGCAACTGACGCAAAGTGCAACTTGATGCCCACCTCTTCGCAATAATCTTTGAATTCGTGGGATGTGAAGTTACTGCCGTTGTCTGTGACGATGCTGTGGGGCACTCCAAATCTGAAAACGAGGCCTTTTATAAATTTTACTGCGGATGCTCCGTCTGGTGAATTTATCGGCTTTGCTTCTATCCACTTTGTAAATTTGTCGACAGCTACTAGCATATACTCCTTTCCTCCTGGCCAGGATTTGTGTAACTTGCCCACCATATCAAGTCCCCATTGAGCAAAGGGCCATGACAATGGTATTGGTGCTAGCTCGCGTCGGAGAGTGAGGTTTTGCGGCAAACCTTTGACACGCGTCGCAAGTTCTTACTATGTCCTTGGCGTCCTCGATTGCTGTCAACCAGTAGAATCCTGCCCGAAAGACCTTGGCTGCAATAGCTCGACTACTCGCGTGGTGGCCACATATTCCTTCGTGTACGTCCTTCAGAATTATTCTTCCTTCTTCGGGTGTGACACACCTTTGCAAGACGCCTGAAATACTTCGCTTATACAATTCTTCTTTGACCACCGTGAAAGCTTTGGAGCGTCGAATTACTCGTCTTGCCTCAACTGGATCATCGGGTATTTCTTTCCTGAGGATGTATGATATGTACGGCTGCATCCACGGTATCTGTATCACCATGACCAGGTCCTGATCTTCTTCTTCTTCCTCTTGCTTTTCCTTGGTAGCCCCCGAGGGTTTCTTCTCCTTCTTTTTTGATTTTGTTGATTTGGTGGACCTCTCTGTTATCTCTTCCCAGAATACACCTGGCGGGGCTGCAAGGCATTGCAACCCGATGTTTGCAAGAACGTCGGCTTCGTCATTGCTCAATCTGCTAATATGATTTACTTCGCATCCATCGAACAACTTCTCGAGCTCGTTGTACACCTCCTTGTACGCCATCATGCTATCATTGACTGCGTCACATTGGTTCATAACTTGCTGAGCCACCAACTGTGAGTCGCCAAAGATTTTTAGTCGAGTTGCACCGCAGGCTTTCGCCATCTTCATCCCGTGTATGAGAGCCTCATATTCTGCTTCATTGTTAGATGCGTTAGGGAACGTCATCCGAAGGATGTACTTTAACTTGTCGCCTTCAGGTGATATGAGTACTACTCTGCGCCAGCCTCCTTCCGATCTTTTGGATCCGTCAAAGTTCATGGTCCAGGTTCTCGACAAATCTGGAGGTCCTGTATTTTGCAACTCCATCCACTCGCAATGAAGTCCGGCAGATTTGCGACTTGATTGCTTTTCTTTTTCATACGTGATGTCCCGAGGGGAAAGTTCTATTCCCCAAAGGAGACACGACCCGTAGCTTCGGGTTGTTCAAGATATTTGACAAGGGAGCTTCATTGACCACTATGATCGGATGTGCCGAAAAATAGTGGCGCAATTTTCGTGCTGTCGCGAACACTCCATATGCTATCTTTTGGTACTGAGGATACCTTTGTTTTGAGGGCGATAAAACTTCGCTAACGAAGTATACTGGCCTCTGCACGCCGTGGAGTTTTCCTTCTTCTTCCCTTTCAACAACTAGCACCGTGCTCACCACTTGGGGCGTGGCTGCGATATACAGCAGAGAGGTTCCCTTTCTTTTGGCGCCACCAAAATTGGTGGTGTCGAGATTGTGCGCTTCAAATCCTCGAAAGCTCTGTCGGCTTCTTCGTTCCACTGGAATTTATCTCCTTGCTTTATCAAAGCGTAAAATGGTAACGCTTTTTCACCCAGCCTAGCGACGAATCTGCTCAAAGCTGCGACTCGCCCAGTTAGCTGTTGTATCTCCTTCAACTTTGTTGGCTTCCTCATTGTTATGATAGCTTGTATTTTGTCGGGATTTGCTTCAATCCCTCTTGCTGAGACTAGAAACCCCAGAAGTTCTCCTGCTGGGACGCCAAAGGAACACTTTGTCGGGTTCAGCTTCAGGCAGAATTTGTCGAGGTTATCAAAAGTTTCTTTGAGATCCTCGATCAGCGTTGCCCCCTTTTTTGATGTTATGACGACATCATCAATGTATACTTGCACGTTCTTCCCGATCTGTGTCGCCAAACACTTCTGCATCATCCTCTGATATGTTGCTCCCGCATTTTTTAAACCAAAGGGCATTGTTCTGTAGCAAAACACGCCGTAAGGTGTAATAAACGCGGTCTTTACTTCATCTTCTTCTTTCAATCTGAGCTGGTTATAACCAGAATATGCATCCAGGAAGGAAAGACGTTCACATCCAGCCGTGGAGTCGATAATTTGATCGATCCTCGGGAGGGGAAAGTGATCCTTTGGACAATGTTTATTGAGACACGTAAAGTCGACGCACATGCGAAGGACCTTAGTGTTTTTCTTCGGCACCAGCACAGGATTTGCTACCCATGTGGCTTCTATGAATATCTCTTTTATAAAACCAGCTTCTTGTAGTCGATTGATTTCTCGATAAAGATGGCTTTGCGGTTTGGTTCCGAAAAACGCCGCAAAGGTTGTTTGATTGGTCTCGCTAGTGGATCCAAGTTTAGGTGGTGCTCGGCAAGTTCCCTGGGTACTCCTGGCATGTCAGCTGGACACCATGCGAAGATTTTCCAGTGCTCACGGAGGAACTCGACGAGCGCACTTTCCTATGCGATATCCATGTCGTTTGCGATAGATGTCGTTTTTTCGGGTCTGTCGGGTGAATCTGCACCTCTTTTGAATTTTTCTCGGTACTGAAAGTTGATTCTTTGTTTGGCCTTCCAACGTCTGGTAGTACGTCGTAATCAGTCATGCTTTTTGACACCAAGTACTCAGCTTGCATCCCGAAAGTTTCTGACAGCCGGTGAAAATCCTTGTCGCATTTATCGGCTAAGGCAAAGCTTCCTTTGACTGTGATTGGTCCCTTTGGCCCAGGCAACCTCCACAACAGGTATGTATAGTGTGGCACCGCCATAAATCTAGCATATGCTGGTCGTCCCAACAGAGCGTGGTACTGCGACGGAAAATCCACGACTTCAAATTCGAGCCTCTCGATTCTATAATTTTCTCGGGTCCCAAACTGAACGTCGAGATTGATCTTTCCCAATGGATAACTTGGTTTCTCCGGTGTGATGCCGTGGAACCTTGTGTCTGTTGGTTTCAAGTTTGCTAAGGATATGTTCATCTTCCTCAATGTATCTGCATACATAAGGTTCAAGCTGCTGCCGCCGTCTATGAACACTCGAGAGACATCAAATCCCGCGATAATCGCCGCGAGAATAAGTGCTGACTGCCCTGGTCGAGGAACTTGCTGCGGATGATCTGCTATTGTGAAGCCGATATCTTGTCCTGACCAATTAAGGTACTCAACTGTTGGTGGAGGCATTTTCTCTGCCATAAACACCTGTCGTGAGATTACTTTCTGAGCTCTATTGGACGGCCTTCCCTTCGAATCATCGACATCGCTCCATTGGAGTTAGGATCAACATAAGGTGGTGGTGCAGGTGCTGCCGCTATTCCGAGCTGATGCCGATTGTCGTCTGTGATCGCGGGAGGAGGCGGCAAGTGAATCTCGCTTCTAGGTTCTCGAGGATTTCTCTCGTGCTGCCGCGCGTTAGCGTTTCTGCATCGCAACATTGCCTGAAAATTTCGACAGTCTTCTCGCAAGTGCCCCGACCGTCTTTTACCGTTCTTGTCGAGGAAAAAGTGCATCCGGCACGGTCCATTCATCATCTCTTCGGGGGACACGAAGGTCTTGGGAACCTAGGCCCGCTATTTTGCCCGCTGCGTGAATCATCCCTGTTATCACCTCGCTGTTCATTGCTTCTCTGGTAATCATCTCTCGTTGCTTCCTCCTGTATTTGTCCGAAAACCTGCCGAAATTTGTCCCGGAGCGTCATAGTTCCGTACCGCCGGGGAAATCTTCGCCTCGGTTGATAGTTTCGACCACGGTCCTCCTCTCGGCGACTGTGCCGTTTGTTGTGGACAGCGTCTTCTCCATCTGCCCATTTATTTGCTATCTCCATTAACGCGGATCGTCTTTGGATTGGTCCTTCCCAAATCCTCGACAAAATCTCCACGCTCGACTCCTGCGACAAACGCATCTATTGCTCTCTCGTCGGATATATTTTCTGCCGAGTTTTTGATGATATTCCACCTTTGGATGTACTTTCTCATTGGCTCATCTGGCTTTTGTCGACATGCTCTCAACTCCTCTAACGACGCGGGTTTTTTGCACGTGGATGCGAAGTTCTTGACGAACACGTCCTCGAAACTTTCCCAGTTGTCGATAGATCCCGGAGTGAGTTTCTTTATCCACGATCGTGCGGCTCCACTCAAATGCACCTGAATGCTTTGCATGGCTGTTGCCCTGGTTCCTCCGTGAGCTTCACTGTCTCCAGGATAGTCGACTAGCCAATCCTCTGGATCTTGAAGGCCGTCGAACTTTTTGAAATTATCGGGTAGCTTGAATCCCGAGGGGACTCGAGTTTTTCGGACTCTCCTCGTGAAGCATGGCAAGCCGCACATATCTTCGTCGTTAAGCTCCGGAGATTGCCGATGATCCCTTCGCTTTGTCGTGCTCGTCGACTCTTGCTTGTGCTGCCGTATCTCTTGCTCCACTTGGTCCTTCAGGGCTGCCGCCGTTGTCTTTGCAGGTCGTGGACTATTTTGCCTTGCTGTTCCTTCGGGAGGCGTTGTAACGAACGCTGTCCCCATAGCTCCAACTCCTGCTATCGCCATATTGTATAGTGTTTCCCTTGGATCACCTGGAGGTGGTTTAGACGCGAGGATAAAAGCTTGTGTCGCCATATACCCAGCTTCTGGTGTCTTAGGGATAATGTTTCCTCTTGTGTCTATCGACATAAAGGACATGTCGAGGTTTTGAACCAAGTGCTCTCTTTCTGCTTCGGGTATGTGTTGTAACCTTGATCTTCCTCTGTTCCGAGCGTCCCTGTGGCTATCACCCGAAGTTCTAGATTGTCGACTCAGATCTGCCCTTCTCCTGCTGGATGCAGAAGCTGCTTCCTTTCTCCTGTTCAACTCAGCTGTCTGTTTTTCCAATTCCCTCGCAGCTCGTGCGAGCCTATATTGATATGCTTGCAATTCTTCTGGTGTGGCTGTGGTAGCCATTGGTTCTGTGCCGTTCATAGCTCTCGCGGCTCTGTCCCACGCTGCTTGTGAAAGTTGAACTCTATCTCGCGGCTCTGGCCCGACGTATTTGTTGCCCAGGCCTTGTCGCAGATTGGAGGGATCGACGTATGGATTTCCCAGACTGTCGAAAGCCTCAGATGTCTCCTCTTGATCTTCAATGGCGTAAATCTGATGATACTTTGTACTCAGATCTATGTTGGGTTTGGTGACATCATCGTTGAGATTGATGAAGACCTTGCCTACTGTGATAGATTTGTCGATGAAGTCATAGCTGTCGACATTGCTTGAGCCATCGCTTATATATGAGTCCGCAGATGACTCAAACGACATGTCGTTGAAGATCTTGGCGAGTTTCTCTCTTGCTCTGGTGCTGATGTAGCGTGTCGCCGAGGTTTCTTCTTCTTCTGACTCGGTTGACGATGCATAGCTTGAAAAATCGGAATCGACCTTCGACGATCCCGACGAAATCGGAACCTCGACACGATACGATCCTTCCTTCTCGACGCGAAAGTGAAACCTTCCGAACGTCATCTCCATGGGCTCCGCCAGATACGCATATGCATCCAAACGGGAGGGTGGGTGAGGAACAAAATCGACAAGACCAGCAGCGATCTGTTTACCTCGATCCATTGTGTTGCTTGCAGTTGATGATGTCGAAGATCTTGAACGTGCCATCGAGATCAGATCCTTACGCCTCTAATCCCCACGGTCGGCGCCAATTGACAAGGTATCAACTTGTCAATGCCTATGGATTGTAGGCTAGGGTTTAGTTGGAAGTAGAGGGTAAGTAGATCTCGAAGGTTTCAGCCGAAAAGTACTCGACGATTATGAAAACTAGGGTTTGTAGACAATGATTCGATTCTTTCTTCGTCCCTCGACTCCCCCTTTATATAGGAGGTGGAGCCGAGGGATTCGTGCTATACAAGTTACAGAGTCCGGGACGGTTTCTAACTCATCCCGCCAGATTACAAATAACACTTCCTATTACAACTCTTGACTTTCCTTGATATATCTTGGGCTCCCGAATCTTCTTATTCTTCGGGTAGTGGGCCTTCAGTAAACCCCGGGTACTATCTTCGGCAGGCCCATTTGGGATGCCTATGTCAATGAGATATACATGTTACAAGTTGAAAGCAACCGCTGAAACTTAATCTTCCTTTATGTTGCTTCAATACTTTTACTATGAATTTATTGCTTTATGAGTTAACTCTTATGCAAGACTTATTGATGCTTGTCTCAAAAGTACTATTCATGAAAAGTCTTTGCTTTATGATTCAGTTGTTTACTCATGTCATTACCATTGTTTTGATCGCTGCATTCATTACATATGCTTACAATAGTATGATCAAGGTTATGATGGCATGTCACTCCAGAAATTATCTTTGTTATCATTTACCTGCTCGGGACGAGCAGGAACTAAGCTTGGGGATGCTGATACGTCTCCGACGTATCGATAATTTCTTATGTTCCATGCCACATTATTGATGATATCTACATGTTTTATGCATACTTTATGTCATATTTATGCGTTTTCTGGAACTAACCTATTGACGAGATGCCGAAGTGCCAGTTCCTGTTTTCTGCTGTTTTTGGTTTCAGAAATCCTATGTAATGTCCCAGGTTTAGAGACGATCGAGGGGTAGATTTTAGAAAGGGATGTGCATTGCATAGTAAATTCTGGGGAAATTTCGCGCTTTTAAACAAAAACTGCATCGAAGGGGGACAAGTTTCTCTCTCGACACCTTACAGGGTTAGGGTTTCGAGAGTGCGACAAACTTGCATCTCACTTCATTAGTTTAGGGTTTTAAGAAGAGAGGGGGGAGTGTATGAGTGAATTCTTGATAAGTGACATGGTTAAATTTAAACCAAGGTTGAATTTGAATTTCAAATTCAAACATTAAATAATTAACCTAAATATTGAATTGTGAGGAAATTCATTAAGTAAATAATAAGTAATGAACAATATGAGCAATTAAAGTAAAGTAAAGCTCATTAGAGAAAAACCTTGAGCTTTATTGATCATCACACAATTTACATTGTCATTACAATATTCATCAGAGAAAATAAATGAATTACAACACATTACAAGAATTGGTGAAATTGAAAAAAATAAAAGAGAATAAAAAGAAAAGTACAAGCAATGATCCTAGCCTAAATAATACAAGATCATCTTCACTTGATCTTGGATTTGATGAACTCCATGTCCATCTGTGATCAATTGTTGATTTCCTGCACAAATCAAAGCAAAACCAGTATTAAGCCAAGTGGCAAAGCCACTTGGCAGGTTAACAAATAAAGGAAATGAAAGGGATATGATCAAGCTGCCGAGCTGATCCACCAAATGGACCAAGTTCCAACCAGGAACTACACAAGCAGCTCACAAGGCAGTGTGCATGTCCACCAGCACATACACAGCCAGGGAGAGTCACCAAAGTGACCAGGCCAAGCTGTCGACCAGAGGGAGCAAGAGGGCATCATATATAACCTTTTTGAGCCAAACCCTAGCTCATTCATCGGCAGGCATCTTGGTAAGTCATCAGAAAACAAGAACACTTAGAACAGGAAGAACACATAGCCAGAACTTCATCCAGGAACAGCTCAAGCAAAGAACTGTTTCCTGTGGAGAAGTAAACCATGGAGTAGATCAAGCACAAGCCACAAGGAGGAGCAGAGCAAGCCAAGAAAGCAGCACAGAAGCAAAACCTCTACACCAACACACCATTTTCTAGGAGCTGGAGTGAGGTATAAACAGATCAACCTGAGCAAAACCAAGTCTTGCTCATAAATAAGCATACAATGCATCACAGGAACACAGAAGGGTAGAATACCCAGATTGTATCATCATCTGGCTACCAAGTCAGTTGGTGCAAGCAAAAATGGGTGAAGCCAATAGGAAATCACCAAGGGAACACTGGCTAGACCAAAACAGTGGTATAACCAAGGCAATCCAGCAAGGAAATGATCCTAGTTATTCAACCAAAGTCACCTAGCACCTATAACCTAGCACACCATCAGATAGATAGACAATATGTGTCTATTCTTGTTTGTCAACATCAAAGATCACTGGAAATCCAACAAGGAATTAACCAGTGATGTATTCACTAAGCCATAGCAAGCCAACAAGGGTGGGAGCTACCTAAACAGCAATGAATTGCTGTCAAGGTCACCTCAACCACTGAACCAGCCCAAACTAATAAGCCATGCACAGTTATCATCACCCAGATGGGTTCAAAAGGAGGGCTAGGGTACCCAACCAAGTGGTGGCATCCATCTAGCCCTGCCAAACTCAATGAAATGATCATTACTGCAAGCAGTTCACATCACTTATCCATTTTAGTAAATCCAGGTAATACAGATAAGTGAATCATATAAGGAATCAAAGCACCAAAGTCTTGCAGCTGATCCAATGGATCATTGCAAGCATCAGCAACTGCTTGAGCAAGCAAAAGCATGCATCAGTACAGATTTTGGTGTCACACAGGCACAAAGATGAGCAGAAGAGAGGCACAGTCATAACACAGCAGCTTTTACAAGCAACTGATGATCATATGATCATCAGAAGCTTGCTAGAGCATGCTAAGACATGCTAGAGCCAAGCTTAGCAACCACACATTTAACCAGATCAACTATATAGCCACATCTCATAAATAATTGCATCACAGATAAGTAAATAAATTAAATACAATTGTATTCAGAAGCACACCAATGAGGGATGGTGTTATTTAGTCAACAGCCATGCTCAATTGAGCATTTCCAAGATTCACAGCCCTATACACATCACACCCAGGGCACTGGCACTTGCATAATGCAAGGATCATGCATCATGATCAAGCCAGGGGCAAGGAAATGCACACACAGAAGCAGCATATGCACAACAGCAGCATGCGCATGGCAGCAGCACATCACATCAGCTAGGATCCATGGCAACCGCAGAGAGCACAGCAGCATACACGCGTTCACGGCAAGCACAGCGGCGAGCACATAGGTGTAGAAGCAAAGAAGCACAATCAAATGGATGCCAGGGCATCCAGAGGAAGGAGAAGAGGTAGAACAGGTAGCAGAGGAGAAGGAGGAGCACATACCGGGGAGGAGGTGGTCGACACGACCACGGCGGCCACGGCGGCGCACGCCAGGGTACACGACGGCACCAGGCCTGGCCAAGCCAAGCCACGGCGACCACCACAGCACCCCAGCGCAGCACCACGCGCCCAGGGGAGCGCCAGGAGGAAGGTCCACGGCATCTCCAAAGCGTGGTGGCGGCGGACGCCAAAAGCCAGGCGCACGGGAGAGTCGATGGCGAGCGAACGAGGACGCACACGTCAGATCGACGCGGACCACCATGTCCGCCATCGAGAGGCGGCCCAGATCCACACCATCTCGTCGCCGGCGATGGCCGGAGTCGGCCAGATTAAAGCGGCGACGGCGGAGGCGATTTCGGCGTCGCGGGAGCCGAAAGGGGGATTAGGCTTAGGTCACAGCGAGAAGACGACGCAGCCGGGTCGGTTGGACCGAGCCCGATGGGCTGGTCCAACCTAACCAGCTCGGCCGCCTGACAGGTGGGCCCAAGGGGTATTTTGGACATTTCCAAAATACCCATTCCAAATGAGAATTTCCAAGAATTTTATAAAATAAAATACAGCTCTAAAAAAATAAGTAAAAATATGAAAATTAATCAGCATAAAATTCTCTATCTAAATAAAATATCAAAGAGAATTTTTGAAGACAAAGAAGAATAAGTCTTAATTTGATGATTTAAATAATGATTTAAATCACACATATTATTTTCAATAATGAAAATAAGTCCATTAATGCATTTGGACTTTAAAAACACCTTGACAACATTTCAAGGTTGTATTTTACTTTATATCAAGTATCCTCCAATTACTCTTAGTATTAACCTCTTACATGAAATAATAACGACATCGAAAGGGGGAACAAACCCTAAAAATGGAATCATGCATAATTGCCTCTTTAACCATTGCCCTTATCGGACAATGATGCTATTTTTCAGAGGCAGAGGACAAGGGTCAGTCCACACCTTCCAACTGCAAAACTTTGCAGTGTTCTGTGCAAGTTCATCACTTGCTCATGTCATTTGAGTATTTCTATCAAATTACTTGCAAAGTATTATGGTTATCACTATTGCATGAAAATCAAAACCACTACTTTCATAACTATGAATATGACTAAGTGGTGGGCAATGGAACCATGGATTGTGTTGATATGGTGGAGGTTCCATTGCAAGGGTTTATATCCATCTAGGATTAAACAACAAATGTCGCCAGTGATTCTTGTGCCGTAATATCCGTGTTAACCATAAGATCTGGAGTGGGACAGAGTAGTCAAAAGTGTTTCCACCTCTCGTTCATCAACGGATGCGCTTACCGTAGCAGTTGTATCTTGCGGAGCAACTTGAGGGTGGGGAACCCATTCTAAGTCCCCACGATTATGCTGTGCATACCGTAGCGGTTGCGGCTTGCGGAACAACTTGAGGGTGGGGATCCCATTCTAATTCCCCACGGTAATGTGGTCTATGATGGGTTGCAGCTACCGGCGAAGGAGTTTGGTTCAATCCCAGACTATCGTCGTGGTCGGGGTCCACCCTGAAATTACGGGAATAATGGGACCGGCGTGGACCCAGGGTCGGGGCATGCAACAAAGGGTGGGTGTTCGAGGTAGCGGAGGAACATGATTGGCTAGACCTTATACCGGGCCTCACACCAAAGGAAGTGTGGACGGGAAAGCTGCTCGGTTGGCACCAAGGTTAAGATCTCTTATGGGTAAAGCAACACACCTCTGCAGAGTGTAAAGAACTGTGACCTGTCACTCCCTGTTCCGGGATTGAGGAACTGCGAACGCGGCCGGAAAGGAGCTCCATGAAGTTCTAGTAAACCGGTGAAGGCTGACGGACATAGCTCTTTGAAATAAAAGCAATCTCTTGAAGAAATGTTTATCAAAACTTGCATTGGTATTAGACTTTCTGGTCTAATATCGTAGCTAGTGCATTAAACACCTCTTATCTATAATGAACTTGTTGAGTACGCTCGTACTCATACCACTCTTAATCCCATGCTTAGATTGTCTGAATCGTCTGGAAGAGGACTGCAACAACAATGACGAAGCCGAGATCATCGGCTATGACGAACCTGACCTCTCAGGAGGAGTTGAAGGCGTAGACTACATCATCGTCTACGGATCCGGGGAGGCTTCCGGAGGAGAACAAGCCTAGAGATATCCGATAGTAGTAGTAACCGAGCAGCCCAAACTATTAGTATTTAGCTGCTCGAGGAAATAAATGTTTAGCTTAATGAGACACTTATATTGTAAGTTAAGTTGGGTTCGCCTCGAACCCAGGAGTACTTCTCTTAGGACCCAAGAGGAGCTCCGAGATGACATGTGTATGTTAATTGTAATATTATGTGAATGAGTTATGGACCCTGCTATGTTCTGTTGTACTACTCTGAGGGATGTAACATTTGCGGAATGGTACTTCGTGAATGTTATATCAACGACTGGCATACTACAACATGCAGTGGTATGCAGGGTCACCACATCCTAGTAAGGAAATATTCTCGGAATCGAACGAAATCAACGCCCAGCATCCTATTTTTCCACGAAGCTTCCAGAACACCCGAGAGCCGCCAGAGGAGGGCCTTGTGATCCCCAGATTCCAGTAAAGATGTACATGTTCTATGATGGACCGGTGTTGGCCAAGTGCAGGGTAGGACTGCGACTTCCCGAATCTTTGGGAATGAGCGTAGTCATGCCAGCTGGAGAAGCTAGGACAACCAACACAGCCTACCATATAGCGGTTATGAGAGCCATAACCGACATACGGGAACATAAGACAAAAGAGCTTATGGATTCCGAGTTCTCCCATATTCCTCATAATCAGGAGGAAGAAGATCCCATGCTCAACCACTACAAATATGCTAAACGCAAACCCATAGCAGCGGCAAAATATATGGATAATAGCCGTAACTTCATATCATTACTCTTTCAGTTGAACCATCATCTGATAGGAGCAATTGATACGATGCTTGAGGAATTCACTGAACCCAAGGAGGAGAGTAGGGGGAAAGAACCTATGGAAAATGTAGTGCACACACCAGTTTATTCAGCTGGTGACTACATCAGTATTGATCCACTTGCACGTGAACCTACACCTGCTACACCTGGGAACTATCTGGGTAGTTCCTATGGGGGATACGAAGGCGGAGAGGAATCCGGAAACAACCAGCGTTCCGAGACTCCGATCGAGAATTCCAGGGGTTGGCGTTGGGGAGACGATACTGGAACCCATAGTACTTCTGTGTATTATGATGGGGATATGAATGATGACGCAACAACCCAGCACCAGAGCTATCCTAGTAATGAAGGAGTGGATGGAGGAGATCCGACACAAGTTGAGTCGGGTATGAGTTTTGGTAACCCTTATGGTGGGGCTACAGGAGAGTACACCCGATGGGTGGACTATGATGCACTCAACGATCAGTTTGTGAACACTGATTTCTCTCTAGGATCATCATCGGATTCGGATTACCAGCCAACGGGGAGACCTTATGTTCCAGGGTCTATCAGGAGGACGACACGTTCGACCGGATGGAAGCCTGGGATGTACCGGGAGTGAAGATCGACTAGAGTCCACCAAGGGAGGCGAGGCTATAATACACAAGTACCACGTGTATTATAGTTTGTAATATTTGTATAAATTTGTACATATACTTTAATAAGTGAGTTTGCATACTCACATCGACTTGAGTATTGTAATAAGACCACTTAAGTATGTATATACAGGGTATATGTTTTGTATGATTTGGATTTGCTTCTTGATTTCCATTGCGTGACTAGTTCTGTGCACAAAGTTGAGCTCAGAAAACTTGCGCATGGAGTAATTATGAGTATCATCTTGTGTTGCAGAACTAGGGGGATTATGTCGGGAACGTTAGGAAACGAGACTGAAGCGCAGCGCATGGAGCGCGAAGCAAAAGAAAAGGAAGAGGCTGAGGGTGCAGCCAGAGATCAGTTTCCACCACCACCACCACCCATGACGCAGCAAAACTTTATCCAGTACATGCAGCTGGTGGAGGAACGACAGCGTGTAACACTGGAGCAGCAGAACAAATTCTTTCAGGATTTGTTGCAGCAAAATAGGGTGGAGAGACCTGAGAACCAGGGAGTCACATTAGCAGACTTCCAAAACACCAAGCCGATATCTTTCGCATACGCGCCCGAGCCAATGGACGCGGAAGATTGGCTGATGGATACAGAGCGCAAGCTCAACACCGTTGGATGTAACGACCAAGAGAAGGTTCGTTATGCTACCCATCTGCTATGTGGACCTGCCGCATCATGGTGGGATAATATTGTAGCCGTTTACCCGGCTGGAAAGGTATTTACCTGGGAGGAATTCACGAGGAAGTTCAGGGAATCCAATGTCCCTGAAAGTATTGTGGAGTTGAAGCGTCGAGAATTTGAGAGTCTCGAGCAGAAGGACAAGGCAATCCTGACCTATGTCAGGGAGTTCTCTAAACTGTCCCAGATTGTTGAGGAAGTCAACACTGAGGACAAGAAGAAAAAGAGATTTCTGAGGGGGTTAAGTCCCCAGTTCAAGGTACAGCTCCGTATGATGAGAGCGACGGAATTTCAAGAGCTGGTGGATGCAGCCATCACTCTAGAAGATGATTTCAAGCAATTACAGGAGGAGAAGAGGAAGAAGGCCAAGTTTGAGCCTAAAAGATTTTCCAATAACAAGCCCAATACCAGCTTGAGTTTCAAGCCCAGATACAACAACAACAACAACAACAACAGCAACTACTATGGTAGCAGGAAGAACCAAGCGTTTCAAACTGCTAACCAAGTAATTTGTCGCATCTGCGGGTTTAAAGGACATACCTCAAAGGATTGTCGTAAACCCAGAATCATCTGTTTCGGGTGTCGCCAGGAGGGGCACATGATGAAAGACTGTCCTAACAAGAAGAATAATGGAGGAGGTCAGTCAGGAGGAGGTGGAAATCGAGGAGGAAACACCGGAGGCAACTGGAAGAATAAGAAGCCCTTCGGCAAGCTGAACTGTACCAGTCTGGAGGAGGTGGTCAACTCTGACCAGGCGGTGATAGGTACGCTCCAGATACTCACTCATCCTGGCAAAGTACTTTTTGATACTGGTGCAACTACATCATTCATTTCTCAACAATTCATCACCAAACATGGGATTAGTTGCACTAAGTTAGATACACCCATAACCATACTTTCTGCGGGGGGAACGATAGTAGTAAACCATGCCAAACAAAAACAAGTCATTATGATCAATAAGTGCGCGTTTGACGCGGACCTGTTCATTTTACCGATGAAGGACATTGATGTCATTCTTGGTATGAACTGGTTAGAAGCTAATGGAGCATTGATCGACTGTGTAAACAAGACGGTGTCATTGAAAAGTCCCGATGGAAGTAGAATGATCTACCAAGGCGACAAACATACACAGATTGAAGTTGAGCTATAGCTGAACAGCATGAAGGAGGTGAAGTTAGAAGATATACCTGTAGTAAATGAATTCCAGGATGTGTTTCCTGCGGAGTTACCTGGTATGCCACCAGATAGGGAGATAGAATTTACTATCGACCTAATCCCAGGAACAGCTCCGATTGCCAAAGCACCATATAAGATGGGGCCCAAGGAATTGAAAGAACTTAAGGAGCAATTGGATGACTTGGAACAAAAGGGATTCATTCAGGAGAGTGTTTCACCATGGGGATCACCTATGATCTTCGTGGATAAAAGAGATGGAGGAAGAAGGATGTGCGGAGACTACAGAAATCTGAACAACGTCACAATCAAGAACAAGTATCCACTTCCAAGAATACAAGATCTATTTGATCAAGTGAGAGGCGCGGGAGTCTTTTCCAAGATTGATCTAAGATCCGGTTATCACCAAATAAAGATCAAGAAGGAGGACGTTCCGAAAACTGCCTTTGTCTCAAGGTATGGACACCATGAATACCTTGTAGTACCTTTTGGATTGACCAATGCTGACAATATTCATGAATCTCATGAATAAGATTTTCATGCCATATCTAGACAAGTTTGTCATCGTATTTATCGATGATATCTTGATATATTCCAAGAACAAGGCTGAACATGCTGAACATTTGAGGTTAGTGTTGCAAACACTAAAGGAACATCAACTCTATGCCAAACTTAGCAAGTGTGAATTTTGGCTAGATCAAGTGGAATTTCTTGGTCATGTTATTAGTAAAGATGGAATAGCTGTTAACCCGAGTAAGGTAGCAGCAGTTCTAGAATGGGAAGCACCCAAGACTGTCAAGGAAATCCGAGGATTCCTAGGAATGGCAGGATATTATCGGAGATTCATTGAAGGATTCTCTAAGATAGCAGGACCAATGACAAAGTTGCTAAGGAAGAACACACCATTCGTGTGGTCAGAGGAGTGTGAGAAGAGTTTTCAAACTCTGAAGGAGAAACTCACCACGGCACCGGTGTTAGCAGTTCCAGAAGTTGGCAAGGACTACACCGTGTACTGTGACGCATCCAAACATGGATTGGGTTGCGTACTCATGCAAGATCGGAAAGTGATATCCTATGGATCGAGGCAACTCAGACCTCATGAAGTGAATTATCCAACACATGACTTGGAATTAGCAGCTGTCGTATTTGCACTCAAAACTTGGAGACATTTTCTCTATGGAGCTAAATGTGAGCTCTATACAGATCATAAAAGCCTCAAATATTTCTTCACTCAGAAGGAACTCAACATGAGGCAGAAAAGATGGCTAGAATTGATCAAGGATTATGATCTGACAATCAATTACACACCAGGGAAGGCTAATGTTGTAGCAGACGCCCTGAGTAGGAAGAGTACTGGAGGAGTTGAATAAGAAATATCACCGGAGTTGAGGAAGGAAATAAGTCAAGCCCAAATACAACTTTGGGAGAAGGAAGCCCATGAAGGATTATCGGCGTTGCAAGTAGCCGATGAGTTGAATGTCAACTTGAAGAATGAGATAATGATGGGTCAATTGGACGATCCATTCATTATAGAAGAGATGAGGAGAATAGATGAGGGAAGACCATCAGAATTTCATTGCGGAGAATCTGGATCTTTATGGTTCCAGAAGAGAATTTGCGTTCGGATATTGCTGAAATTAAGGAAGTAATACTCCGGGAAGCTCATCAAACACCATATTCCATACATCCGGGAAGTACAAAGATGTACATGGACCTAAAGGAACTATTCTGGTGGAATAACATGAAGAGGGAGATAGCACAGTATGTGGCAGAATGCCATACATGCCAGCGAGTGAAGGCTGAACACCAGAGTCCGGCAGGGAAGTTACAACCTTTACCTATTCCGGAGTGGAAATGGGAGGAAATAGGGATGGATTTCATCACCGGACTACCCATGACTAATAAAAAGAAGGACATGATATGGGTAATCGTGGACCGGTTGACGAAAAGTGCACACTTCTTAGCGGTAAACCAGCAGGATAAAGGAGAGAAACTTATCGATCTTTACATCAAAGAGATCGTGAGTAAGCATGGAGTGCCTAAGAAGATAGTATCGGATCGAGGATCCGTGTTCACATCAGCATTCTGGAAGCAGCTTCACGAAGCTTTAGGATCCAAGTTGGATTATAGTACTGCTTATCATCCCCAGACCGGTGGACAAACCGAGAGAACCAATCAGATCTTAGAAGATATGCTTAGGGCTTGTGCCCTAGACTTTGGAGGATCATGGGAGGAGCATCTACCTTTAGCAGAGTTCTCATACAACAATAGTCATCAAAGCAGTATCAAAATGGCACCATTTGAAGCTCTGTATGGAAGGAAGTGTAGATCACCAATATGTTGGTATGAAGCTGGAGCAAGCAAAGAGTTCAACCCTGATTATGTCAAGGAAAAACAACAAATCATTGACATTATCAGAGACAGGCTTAAGATAGCCCAAAGTCGGCAAAAGAGTTATGCCGATCAGAAGAGAAGGACATGGGAACCACAAGTTGGAGACATGGTTTATCTTAAGGTAAGCCCGATGAAAGGACTCCAGAGGTTTGGAGTAAAAGGAAAACTCAGTCCTAGATATATAGGACCTTTCAAGATACTGAGTCAAAATCGAGGTTTAGCCTTTGAGTTGGATCTACCGGGAAGGTTAGCTCAAGTTCACAACGTTTTCCATGTGTCACAACTACGGAAATGTTTGAAGACCCCAGATGAACCAATAGCACATGATGAGCTTGAGTTACAACCAGACTTGACGTACATCGAGAAGCCAGCCAAGATTCTCGAGGAGAGCTGGAAACAACTCAGAAATAAAGCTATCAAGTACTGCAAGATACAATGGAAGCATCATCCCGAGAGGGAAGCCACCTGGGAAAAAGAGGAAGACCTGAGGAAAACATACCCCGAGCTGTCCAGGTATTACAACCACAACTTCGGGACGAAGTTTTCTTTAAGGGGGAAAGGCTGTAATGTCCCAGGTTTAGAGACGATCGAGGGGTAGATTTTAGAAAGGGATGTGCATTGCATAGTAAATTCTGGGGAAATTTCGCGCTTTTAAACAAAAATTGCATCGAAGGGGGACAAGTTTCTCTCTCGACACCTTACAGGGTTAGGGTTTCGAGAGTGCGACAAACTTGCATCTCACTTCATTAGTTTAGGGTTTTAAGAAGAGAGGGGGGAGTGTATGAGTGAATTCTTGATAAGTGACATGGTTAAATTTAAACCAAGGTTGAATTTGAATTTCAAATTCAAACATTAAATAATTAACCTAAATATTGAATTGTGAGGAAATTCATTAAGTAAATAATAAGTAATGAACAATATGAGCAATTAAAGTAAAGTAAAGCTCATTAGAGAAAAACCTTGAGCTTTATTGATCATCACACAATTTACATTGTCATTACAATATTCATCAGAGAAAATAAATGAATTACAACACATTACAAGAATTGGTGAAATTGAAAAAAATAAAAGAGAATAAAAAGAAAAGTACAAGCAATGATCCTAGCCTAAATAATACAAGATCATCTTCACTTGATCTTGGATTTGATGAACTCCATGTCCATCTGTGATCAATTGTTGATTTCCTGCACAAATCAAAGCAAAACCAGTATTAAGCCAAGTGGCAAAGCCACTTGGCAGGTTAACAAATAAAGGAAATGAAAGGGATATGATCAAGCTGCCGAGCTGATCCACCAAATGGACCAAGTTCCAACCAGGAACTACACAAGCAGCTCACAGGGCTGTGTGCATGTCCACCAGCACATACACAGCCAGGGAGAGTCACCAAAGTGACCAGGCCAAGCTGTCGACCAGAGGGAGCAAGAGGGCATCATATATAACCTTTTTGAGCCAAACCCTAGCTCATTCATCGGCAGGCATCTTGGTAAGTCATCAGAAAACAAGAACACTTAGAACAGGAAGAACACATAGCCAGAACTTCATCCAGGAACAGCTCAAGCAAAGAACTATTTCCTGTGGAGAAGTAAACCATGGAGTAGATCAAGCACAAGCCACAAGGAGGAGCAGAGCAAGCCAAGAAAGCAGCACAGAAGCAAAACCTCTACACCAACACACCATTTTCTAGGAGCTGGAGTGAGGTATAAACAGATCAACCTGAGCAAAACCAAGTCTTGCTCATAAATAAGCATACAATGCATCACAGGAACACAGAAGGGTAGAATACCCAGATTGTATCATCATCTGGCTACCAAGTCAGTTGGTGCAAGCAAAAATGGGTGAAGCCAATAGGAAATCACCAAGGGAACACTGGCTAGACCAAAACAGTGGTATAACCAAGGCAATCCAGCAAGGAAATGATCCTAGTTATTCAACCAAAGTCACCTAGCACCTATAACCTAGCACACCATCAGATAGATAGACAATATGTGTCTATTCTTGTTTGTCAACATCAAAGATCACTGGAAATCCAACAAGGAATTAACCAGTGATGTATTCACTAAGCCATAGCAAGCCAACAAGGGTGGGAGCTACCTAAACGAGCAATGAATTGCTGTCAAGGTCACCTCAACCACCGAACCAGCCCAAACTAATAAGCCATGCACGATTATCATCACCCAGATGGGTTCAAAAGGAGGGCTAGGGTACCCAACCAAGTGGTGGCATCCATCTAGCCTGCCAAACTCAATGAAATGATCATTACCGCAGCAGTTCACATCACTTATCCATTTTAGTAAATCCAGGTAATGAGATAAGTGAATCATATAAGGAATCAAAGCACCAAAGTCTTGCAGCTGATCCAATGGATCATTGCAAGCATCAAGAATCGCTTGAGCAAGCAAAAGCATGCATCAAGACAGATTTTGGTGTCACACAGGCACAAAGATGAGCGAGAAGAGAGGCACGGTCATAACACAAGCCTTTTACAAGCAACTGATGATCATATGATCATCAGAAGCTTGCTAGAGCATGCTAAGACATGCTAGAGCCAAGCTTAGCAACCACACATTTAACCAGATCAACTATATAGCCACATCTCATAAATAATTGCATCACAGATAAGTAAATAAATTAAATACAATTGTATTCAGAAGCACACCAATGAGGGATGGTGTTATTTAGTCAACAGCCATGCTCAATTGAGCATTTCCAAGATTCACAGCCCTATACACATCACACCCAGGGCACTGGCACTTGCATAATGCAAGGATCATGCATCATGATCAAGCCAGGGGCAAGGAAATGCACACACAGAAGCAGCATATGCACAACAGCAGCATGCGCATGGCAGCAGCACATCACATCAGCTAGGATCCATGGCAACCGCAGAGAGCACAGCAGCATACACGCGTTCACAGCAAGCACAGCAGCAGAGCACATAGGTGTAGAAGCAGCAGCACAATCAAATGGATGCCAGGGCATCCAGAGGAAGGAGAAGAGGTAGAACAGGTAGCAGAGGAGAAGGAGGAGCACATACCGGGGAGGAGGTGGTCGACACGACCACGGCGGCCACGGCGGCGCACGCCAGGGCACACGACGGCACCAGGCCTGGCCAAGCCAAGCCACGGCGACCACCACAGCACCCCAGCGCAGCACCACGCGCCCAGGGGAGCGCCAGGAGGAAGGTCCACGGCATCTCCAAAGCGTGGTGGCGGCGGACGCCAAAAGCCAGGCGCACGGGAGAGTCGATGGCGAGCGAACGAGGACGCACGCGTCAGATCGACGCGGACCACCATGTCCGCCGTCGAGAGGCGGCCCAGATCCACACCATCTCGTCGCCGGCGATGGCCGGAGACGGCCAGATTAAAGCGGCGACGGCGGAGGCGATTTCGGCGTCGCGGGAGCCGAAAGGGGGATTAGGGTTAGGACACAGCGAGAAGACGACGCGACTGGGTCGGTTGGACCGAGCCCAGTGGGCTGGTCCAACCTAACCAGCTCGGCCGCCTGACAGGTGGGCCCAAGGGGTATTTTGGACATTTCCAAAATACCCATTCCAAATGAGAATTTCCAAGAATTTTATAAAATAAAATACAGCTCTAAAAAAATAAGTAAAAATATGAAAATTAATCAGCATAAAATTCTCTATCTAAATAAAATATCAAAGAGAATTTTTGAAGACAAAGAAGAATAAGTCTTAATTTGATGATTTAAATAATGATTTAAATCACACATATTATTTTCAATAATGAAAATAAGTCCATTAATGCATTTGGACTTTAAAAACACCTTGACAACATTTCAAGGTTGTATTTTACTTTATATCAAGTATCCTCCAATTACTCTTAGTATTAACCTCTTACATGAAATAATAACGACATCGAAAGGGGGGAACAAACCCTAAAAATGGAATCATGCATAATTGCCTCTTTAACCATTGCCCTTATCGGACAATGATGCTATTTTTCAGAGGCAGAGGACAAGGGTCAGTCCACACCTTCCAACTGCAAAACTTTGCAGTGTTCAGGCAAGTTCATCACTTGCTCATGTCATTTGAGTATTTCTATCAAATTACTTGCAAAGTATTATGGTTATCACTATTGCATGAAAATCAAAACCACTACTTTCATAACTATGAATATGACTAAGTGGTGGGCAATGGAACCATGGATTGTGTTGATATGGTGGAGGTTCCATTGCAAGGGTTTATATCCATCTAGGATTAAACAACAAATGTCGCCAGTGATTCTTGTGCCGTAATATCCGTGTTAACCATAAGATCTGGAGTGGGACAGAGTAGTCAAAAGTGTTTCCACCTCTCGTTCATCAACGGATGCGCTTACCGTAGCAGTTGTATCTTGCGGAGCAACTTGAGGGTGGGGAACCCATTCTAAGTCCCCACGGTTATGCTGTGCATACCGTAGCGGTTGCGGCTTGCGGAACAACTTGAGGGTGGGGATCCCATTCTAATTCCCCACGGTAATGTGGTCTATGATGGGTTGCAGCTACCGGCGAAGGAGTTTGGTTCAATCCCAGACTGTCGTCGTGGTCGGGGTCCACCCTGAAATTACGGGAATAATGGGACCGGCGTGGACCCAGGGTCGGGGCATGCAACAAAGGGTGGGTGTTCGAGGTAGCGGAGGAACATGATTGGCTAGACCTTATACCGGGCCTCACACCAAAGGAAGTGTGGACGGGAAAGCTGCCCGGTTGGCACCAAGGTTAAGATCTCTTATGGGTAAAGCAACACACCTCTGCAGAGTGTAAAGAACTGTGACCTGTCACTCCCTGTTCCGGGATTGAGGAACTGCGAACGCGGCCGGAAAGGAGCTCCATGAAGTTCTAGTAAACCGGTGAAGGCTGACGGACATAGCTCTTTGAAATAAAAGCAATCTCTTGAAGAAATGTTTATCAAAACTTGCATTGGTATTAGACTTTCTGGTCTAATATCGTAGCTAGTGCATTAAACACCTCTTATCTATAATGAACTTGTTGAGTACGCTCGTACTCATACCACTCTTAATCCCATGCTTAGATTGTCTGAATCGTCTGGAAGAGGACTGCAACAACAATGACGAAGCCGAGATCATCGGCTATGACGAACCTGACCTCTCAGGAGGAGTTGAAGGCGTAGACTACATCATCGTCTACGGATCCGGGGAGGCTTCCGGAGAAGAACAAGCCTAGAGATATCCGATAGTAGTAGTAACCGAGCAGCCCAAACTCTTAGTATTTAGCTGCTCGAGGAAATAAATGTTTAGCTTAATGAGACACTTATATTGTAAGTTAAGTTGGGTTCGCCTCGAACCCAGGAGTACTTCTCTTAGGACCCAAGAGGAGCTCCGAGATGACATGTGTATGTTAATTGTAATATTATGTGAATGAGTTATGGACCCTGCTATGTTCTGTTGTACTACTCTGAGGGATGTAACATTTGCGGAATGGTACTTCGTGAATGTTATATCAACGACTGGCATACTACAACATGCAGTGGTATGCAGGGTCACCACATCCTAGTAAGGAAATATTCTCGGAATCGGACGAAATCAACGCCCAGCATCCTATTTTTCCACGAAGCTTCCAGAACACCCGAGAGCCGCCAGAGGAGGGCCTTGTGGGCCCCAGACGACAGGGTGGCGCGGCCCAGGCCTTGGCCGCGCCCCCCTAGTGTGTCACCGCCTCGTCGCCCCTCCGACTCCGCCTCTTCGCCTATATAAAGGTCCCTGACCTAAAAACCACGACACGTTCGACGAAACCAGAGAAAACCTTCCAGAGCCGCCGCGATCGCGAAGCCAAGATCTAGGGGACAGGAGTCTCTGTTCCGGCACGCCGCCGGGACGGGGAAGTGCCCCCGGAAGGCTTCTCCATCAACACCACCGCCATCTTCATCAACGCTGCTGTCTCCCATGAGGAGGGAGTAGTTCTCCATCGAGGCTCGGGGCTGTACCGGTAGCTATGTGGTTCATCTCTCTCCCATGTGCTTCAATACAATAATCTCATGAGCTGCCTCACATGATTGAGATTCATATGATGATGCTTGTAATCTAGATGTCATTATGCTAGTCAAGTGGATTTTACTTATGTGATCTCCGGAGACTCCTTGTCCCACGTGTGTAAAGGTGACAGTGTGTGCACCGTGTGGGTCTCTTAGGCTATATTTCACAGAATACTTATTCACTGTTATGAATGGCATAGTGAAGTGCTTATTTATATCCCTTTATGATTGCAATGTGTTTTGTATCACAATTTATCTGTGTGCTACTCTAGTGATGTTATTAAAGTAGTTTATTCCTCCTGCACGGTGTAATGGTGACAGTGTGTGTATCGTGTAGTACTTGGCGTAGGCTATGATTGTGATCTCTTGTAGATTATGAAGTTAACTATTGCTATGATAGTATTGATGTGATCTATTCCTCCTTTCGTAGTGTGAAGGTGACAGTGTGCATGCTATGTTAGTACTTGGTTTGGTTATGTTGATCTGTCATGCACTCTAAGGTTATTTAAATATGAACATTGAATATTGTGGAGCTTGTTAACTCCGGCATTGAGGGTTCGTGTAATCCTACATAGTTAGTGGTGTTCATCATCCAACGAGAGGGTGTAGAGTCTAGCATCTATCTATTTATTCTGTTATGTGATCAATGTTGAGAGTGTCCACTAGTGAAAGTATGATCCCTAGGCCTTGTTCCTAAATACTGCTATATCATTTGCTTGTTCTTGTTCTCTTGCATGTTTACTTCTGCAATATTAATACCATCAATCGCACGCTTGACAAGCACTTTTTCGCGCCGCTTACCGCTCATATTCATTCATACCACTTGTATTTCACTATCTCTTCGCCGAACTAGTGCACCTATTAGGTGTGTTGGGGACACAAGAGACTTCTTGCTTTGTGGTTGCAGGGTTGCATGAGAGGGATATCTTTGACCTCTTCCTCCCTGAGTTCGATAAACCTTGGGTGATCCACTTAAGGGAAACTTGCTGCTGTTCTACAAACCTCTGCTCTTGGAGGCCCAACACTGTCTACAAGAATAGAAGCACCCGTAGACATCATGCATCTTCTGCCATGTAGCACCTAGCTTGTGGACTCGAAACTTTGTCAGGCCGAATAAATAATGAGCGTTGGGGGTTACCCTGACAGATGCTACGTGGGGTATCTTAAGAGAGCCGCAATACCGGGATGACGTATGCATATTTGGTATCAGATTAACAGGATGAGGGTTTTACCCAGTTTGAGCCCCTCCTGATCGAGGTAAAGGCCTACTCCCGCTAGATTTGTATTGATTGAGTGTTTACAAAGGGGTTCTTCAAGTTGGCTATGGCGGCTCTCAGGAACTAGGGCTCCAACTCAGGGCGTAGAGCGTAGATGTATCTAGATGAAAGTGTGGTTCTAAGGTTCCCCACCGAGGGTTTATATGAGCATCACCAGCTAGGGTTTACAAAGCTGGAACCGAGTCGTTTGCGACTCGAACTCCACTATAAGGTCGACTAGGTCACCTAGCTACTCTCCTGGGCCTCATTTAGATCCAGTCGCCAGGACAGGTAGACCCACGTGAGTTGGGTTGGCTTCTAGTCTCTTGTGATCCAACCGATTTCTCCTAATGACAATACCCTAAGGTGCATATCCCCATCAGTGAAATTTGGATTCTTCGAACCAACTTATTCCATAAGTCTTAGTCTTTTTTATAAACTAGTTAAAATGCCCGTGTGTTGCCACGGGTGACAATACATGTAAAGAAACAAAAATATATTTCCAAAATGACATTGGTTCAAATAGTTCGTGCCTTGCTACACCAATCATATCTGTCCAAAACTCTCAGTTCAACAGTACAACAATCTTTCTGGTGGAGTCAAAAATCAAAATTGGTCCTTACCAGGTTAGTCGTCTTCTTTATTTCCAAGCAACAGCCTTCGGCCCTTTTTATGGATCAAAATTCATTAGAACATTACAACTATACATAAAACAGGCTAGTGAAGCAACACTTTACGAAACCCAATTATCCCAAAAATCAGCAAGTGGCAACATTGAAGGCCTGAATTTACCTGTGTTATTTGCCTACTTTGTATGCTAGTAAAAATAGCTTCGAAAATTGGCCACTTTGATAGTTCAATCTAGCAAAGAATATGAATTTTGGTATAATCTTCTCTGAGCAAAGAACACTCTAAGCATATGAGTGTTTATGTAGACATGCATGGAGAAGATGTGGTGAATCACCTTTCCGGGAGTTCACAAGCCCTTCTCTTTGGCGCTGAATGTCATGCTGATTCCTTTCCTGAAACAAAAACAACCGGTCGAGAGCACGTTTAGCTGGTCGGCATGTCGATCAAGGGAAGGAAACAAAACGGAACATTGAAAAATGGCGAACAGAGTGTTGATGTAACCAGTCCTTAATGCTGCAGCAGGCTCCATAATCTCAATCTTGGCGTAAAAAATGACGATCTTCCCATCAGCAAGGTGGCAGAACTGGCAAAGGTCCATCTGGACATCAGCCTTCTCCCTCTACAGGCGCAACATCATAACCATTGCCTCCATGATGGCACTGGACGTGGTGAGGCTCTCCTCTTCCAAACCTTTCAGCACCTCCATGATGTCCTATCATGCTCGCAACTGTAAAACGTCAATAAAGATCCATAGAAAGTACCTCTTTATTAAGATAAAATGGTCCCTCGTTAATGAAATACATGTCATTCAGGGTTACTTGAGTATTATACTTCACCATTTGACATACATGTATATATATTTAATTATTGGCACTGTAAACACTTGAAAACCATGGCTTTATTTTCTCTTAGAGATCATGTATGCAGTAATATGTAGTTTCCTGATTCTAAATTTATTTCAGTGACTAAATGCAACTACCATCGCTCTCTCGACTCCGTACCTAGATAAAAAATTAACTTGGAACAAAACAAGGAAAACTTGGAACAAAACCTGGAAAAATAACTTTGAACAACAACGAAATAGTAAATAAAATTTTGGAACCGGGAAGAAGCTTTACGAACTAATCCCCAAATGAAAAAAATGTACGGCTCTTTTTGACTCCTCTCACTATCAACCATCTCTTGAATTTTTCAATGTATGTTGTAATGGGTTGAGCTATATAAGATTATTATCTCAATCCCTGATACAAATTTTCAATCGTTGTCCACAAAAACATGTCATGTCCTCTTTCGTTAACTAATTTACCGTGTAGAAAAACTCAAAACCACATGCAAGCGATCTGCTAGCCGGCCTCCTATGACTACAATGTTTTGAAAAGGGATTAAGACTTCCAGGAAGGGATGTCCTAAAAATGCGGAAAGGAAGAACACCAACCAGCCAAGAAATCCTCAAACGATGGGGCATGATGTGCTGCCGTGGAAATTAGGTTGACGACAGTTACATGGTCAAACGCTAGGTAGGTTTTCGACCTTACCGGCGAGGCAAGCGTGAGAAATTAGGGATAGGAAGTGTCGCCAGGACTTACTGCATGTATCAAGTCTATTTTTAGTGTGGAGGTTCACACATTTTAGTTTATATATCTAGACAACTTCAAAATATCTAAATGGTCTTACATTTTTCAATCAGAGGTAGTATTTTTCTACTATTAGCCGAGCTATAGGCTAGCTGGGCAATGTAATAACCAAATGCACCACGGCACCAGTCACAAGGACATGAGTCATTCCCCACTCGTTTTACCCTCGTTTCTCCGCCATGGCCTCATTCCGCCCCCACCAATTTATCTCAGCCATGGGCGCTCCTTGATCTCGAGGTCGCGCCGGAGCCTGGGTGCACGGCTGCGCTCTCCCTTCGCCGGCCCTCGCATGGTAGATCGAGGTCGCCGCCGCCCGATCTCCCCGCCACGGGGTCGATGGCCTCTTCCTCTCCGTCAGCACCGCCGGCCGAGCTCGATTCCGGTGCAGTCGGATTCAGCTGGGAGGCACACAGAAGAGCTAGCCGGGATTCGGCAGGGAGGCGTGCACGATCAGCTATTGGAATTGCTTCAGGTATCTGTTCAAATTTGTCTCATGCATCTGATAGATCATAGAATTGAACACGAGAAAGCCTGCTAAAGTTCTGGTTGAAATTATATAAGAAAGTTGGAAGAAATAATTCTTCAAGCAAGTGGAAGCACAAATCATATTGGGTATAATGTATATATTTGCTGTCGTGATGAACTGAATCATTTTAGTTTGCTGCTACCCATACTCACACAGCTGAGTCTCTTATTCTATACCAACAATTAGTCGATCTGTCGATGGATGTTTTTTTACTATCAAAATAGTACTGAGGCCACATCAAGCCACGACGACCGGCATGAGTTCCCCACCACACGCGCGAGTTCTGACCCTCCGCTGGCTCGGTCCCCGACCACCCTACCTCCCTGCCGCACGCCCGCCTCTGCGTCCCTTCTCCGCCGGCAGTGTGAGATGTTTGAGCACATGCATCTTGGCTCCTGCACATTCCGAAGCCCAGCTAAAGCATAAACATGTTGAATCTCAGGTAATGATCAGTTATTCAGTTTGTTAGAGTTCTTTATCCAACACATTAACTAAACTCGTTTATAGCACTCTTGCAAGGGGATAATGATGCATGTAAATATTAATATATCAAACAACTATGGTCATGGGGAAACCTGAATCTCTGAGATGAGACTCATGAGACCAACATACATGTTAATTGTCACTATTACGGGTATTGTGTATGCTTACTTGCTTAGTGCTGGCTCTGCTCATGCCCGCTACATGGATTTCAAGGAATTCCATTATTCAGATGTTAGGCGACTTGCCAAATATCCGAGAACCAAAGTCATGGACCTTTGGCATCCTTGTCATACCACCAACCCGTAGAACCTTCCCCGCCAGCCTTCGGAGGAATCAGCCTAAAGAAAGCTCAACCTTGGCCGCTTGGCCTTCTCAGCAGCATCCCTGAGCCTTGAAGAGTCAACTTTTAAATACGTTAACCAGGTAGCATCAATGTCCTCACCACCAAGGGAAGTGTCTCCATTGGTTGCCTGGACCTGATTAAGCTATGAATAATATGATCAGAACAATTAACACGACTATTAGACCTTTAGGGTTGGTAAAGTGATGTCAAGAAAATTATTGCATATACTTCATTGGAGATCTCAAGGGTTGATCTTATCATGGTGAGAACATGGTAACTGTCAGTTGCATTTAATTATCCAGAAAATAAAAAAGTAAACATAACCTAGTCAGATCGGTGCCTTTTGCTAATTTTTTTCATAGGCTTCATGAATCATGACGCTTCTCAAGTAGTTCATTTTTTCTTCTGTTTAACCATTTGCCCATATCGCTCCCTAGCACGCAGCGTCTTCCGAATTGGTATAGTGCACTTTCACAGTTCACTTATATGATCATCCAGTATCTTAGTTAGAAGCCACAACCTTAGGAGACACAGTTTGTTAGCAATTTGGCACAATGTTGATTAATATACTGCTACAAATCAAAGGTATTTGTATTATTGGCTGTATTCCCAATGGACAAAATATTTATACCATACAGATGATAATTTAGTTGCTAATTAATAGTAATAATGTTGTAAACAGGAGATAGTCGCTTTGTTTTGGAAAAGATTAACTATTTGAGGCTTCTAGTTATTGCCTAATACCAATTATTATCCTACCTGAATTGGTGTGCCTACCTCCTAGGGGCATACATTATGTTTACCTGAATCTTCTCAATTCCTTCGGTGCGAATTTTCCCCATCTTCAGTGACAGAAGCCTGCTACGATGATGAAATTTGCTCTATGTGCATCACCAATCTGACTAACAATTTCTCATTGCTTTGGAGCCGGAATCTAGACATACTAATATATTTCTCACAAGGAGAAACTAACAATATAGTGCACTTTCACTTATATGATCATTCTTAAGTAGAAGCCACAACCTTAGGAGACATAGTTTGTTAGCAGTTTGGCACAATGTTGATTAATGTAGAAACGAAGAAACATAACACAAGCCACTGCATATTTCTATACTGCTGCAAATCAAGGGTATTTTGGCTAAGTTATTGCCAAATTAAAAAAGCAGTTGAAACATACTGATGACAATGTAATTGCTAATTAATATCAATAATGTTATAAACAGGAACATAATCGCCTATTCTAGAAAAGATCACTATCTCAGGCTTCTTGTTATTACTTAATAGCAATTATTCTCCAACATGAATTTGTGTGCCTACCTCCTAGAGACATACATTATGTTTACTTGAACCTCCCCACTTCCTTCAGGGCGATTTTTCACCATCTTGAGTGATATAAGTCTGCCATGATGATAAATTTTTGCTCTCTGTGCATCACCAATCTGACTAACAATTTCTCCTCGCTTTGGAGCCAGAATCTGGACATATTGATATGTGTAAGTATAAAGTTCACAAAATATAGTATCACTGTGTAAAACAAATTTCTAAGCAGTGAGCAGTGCCCTTTCAATATATGGAATTTCAGTCACACCACATACATTGGCATTACTCGCCTTCAGCCTGGTCGTCAGCCTTCGACGCCATGGAAGCCATGGCCGCCGTACGCACCGACAGCACCTGCGTAGCAGAGAGGAAGATACCAAAGGACAACTCAATAAAGATGCCATCGCACGTCAACTCAGTAGTCGGCGCGACGGCATCCGGGCTCGAGCGGGCACGTGGGAAAGCTGACAGTGGGGTGGGACTGTGGTCTACCAGAGACTTGATTTACTTGATAGGTAAAACAAATGTGTTGGCAGTTCTTGATACAATTTAATTCGCAGGAACATATGCATGTTCATAACATATCATAAAGATAGCATGTCTATAAGAAAAAAATCTAATGATGGCGTGTACCTACAGTGTACCAGTGGATCTCGGCGGCCGGGCAGCGCTGCAGCAGGGACGGGCGTGGACAATCCTTTGAAGATGGCGTGTACCTGCGGTGGTACCAGCAGATTGTTTTACATGATAGGTAAAACAAATGGGGCTGCAATTGATGATACAATTCAATTGGTTTGAACAGATGCATGTTCCTAACCCCTCACCGTCCTTGATGATGAACAGCTTTAGATCACGAAGATATCACATCTTGAAGGAAATTCTTATTATGGCTTGTACCTCCAGGGTACCGGTAGATCTCGGCGGCTTTTCTGCAGCAGCGACATGCGCGACGATCATCTAAAGATGTTTGAAGATCGTCCCAGGTAAAAGATATGTCTCGTGCAGGTCCTGCTTTAGTAGTAGAGATATGACTGCATCCTGGGTGCAATTCAGGGCCCCCTTTAATTGACAGTAATGAGATTGCGTCATTCTAGCCTTGATGAGATTACATACCTTTGTTTCGTGATTACTGCGGAGATTACATACCTTTTGCATGAGATGATACCTGCCTAATGTCTGGGTGAGATTACATACCTTTGTGACTGCATATATCTCGCCCCATGTTCTCATTTAATTGATTTAATTGTGTTAGCGTTATTGTGAGATTACATACCTTTGGAGCGTGATACCTGGTCATTTAAGTGAGATTGATTTTTTTCCTTTGTAGCGTGATTCATGTCGCATGATTTAATTCCTGATGCGGTTGGTACCTGGGCGAGGTGATGCCGTTGAGGCGATGGGCTGAGGTCGGCCCATGTTGATGCCTGGCCCAGGCGGGTGGGCGACGAAGGGATGGGAGACGGACGACCAAAGAGAACGACGAAAGGAGGGGGAGAAGGGGGAACACGTTCCTTCTTTTTAAGTAGTAGAGATTCCTACGACTATGGTTTTGTTAAACCCTTGAATGAGTATAGTTTTGTTAAATTTCCCACTTTTGCTTACGTTGGTGTCTTGAAAATTCAACCAAACATATGCACTCTCTCAATTCTAAATAAGTGACTCAATTTTTCTAGATACGAATATACCTACACACTAAAATATACTACCTCCATTTCAAGCCTTAGGCTGGCCATAGTGGTAAGTATCATGTATTAGTATCATACATATGATACTTGTGTATGATACTATCTCTATAGTGGTTAGTATTATGAAGTAGTATCATAGTCATGCTACATTTATTGCTTTTTAGAATCTCAATGCAAATTTGTGCACAAGATTTGTTTGGTATTAACTTTTCTCGTGACATGCGCCATGATACATTATCCACCTATGTTACTCTAAGACTACTCATAGTGGGAGTAACTTCACTAGTAACTAAGTGTCCAACTCAACAAATTTGCTTATGTGGCAGTGAGTTAATGAGGAGAGAGGAGGATGGAGTAACATAGCTAGTTACTGTAACATCACACTTCTCAAGATACAATGAGTCTATAAGCTAATTAATGAAGACATATATGATACTACTTTGATGTTACTAACCACTATGAAGGTAGTAACATAGAGTAGTAACATGTGCATGTTACTAGTCTATGTTACTTCCCACTATGACTAGTCTAATCTCCTCTCTCATCCTTAATTAGCTGCCATATCAGCATTTTTGTGAAATCAATGTGTATGATACTACTATGGCTAGCCTTAAGGTTTTTTTAAAGAGTTAAATCAAGTAAAGTTTGACCAAACTTTGAGATCAAATATGATATATTATAGATACCATACGAAAATATATTTCATTATCTATCTAATAATATTGATTTTGTATTTTTCATGTTAATAATTTTTTATAAAAACTTCGTCAAACTTGGTATGGTTAGGCTTTCTTAAAATGGATGAAGGTAGTACTAGACGGCGTACATAAATAAATTTTGGCACGGGGTAGATAGCTCATGAGCAGCAATTCCCCCAACACGATTACACGACCCGTGAGTCGTTGCAAACATTCAACTTTCTCCGGCTAGCTAAAAAGCGCCAAAGGTAGCCAGGTATGTCTTTCATGACTTTCAACTCTCGCTGTCCCTCTCGTTCGTGCAACGACTTCAGATGCAAACAGTGCGTGCATCCCTGGAAATGTCATCAGCTGAAAGAATCACCGATCCCATTCAGACAGTGCAATCCAATCAAATTAAGCTAGCCAAGAGCCCAAGACAAACGCACTGGTGCTCGTTTTTCCAAGTCGCTACTTTTCCAAGTCATATATCATTCGAAATGGATATGTTGTAGTACTGTACTGTGGTACTACGTTGGAACCAAATTCTAACCCTTTGCTCGAGTAACATTGACCGATGACCGTTGGTCCATGACAAAACGAGCCACACACACGATGGGGAAGACCGGAAGAAAAGACTGGGCGGTCGAGGTGGCCAGTAGCGGATAGCTAGGGTTTGACTGGAACTGGAAGCCTAACTAAAATTTACACTAACCGTCAGAAGTGCTCTGAGCAGCGCAGGCTTCCAACTCCCGATGGCACTGACGTTTCTGCACGCTGCAGATGCACCGGCCGGCCTAACCATATCGTGCGGTGTTCCGCGGTCAAACCACTGCTTGGACCTCCCGCGAATCTCTTCAGTTTACACCAAGCCCGTCAAACCACTGACAGTACAGAGATGCGGGTGAAGTGTATTAGTAATTCAGTTGTTAAAATGATTTCTCTTGCAGATCGACAAAACAAAGATTACAACTTAGTAACTGAAAGCTGTTACTGTCGGTCGTGAAGCAAAGAATTTTGTTTTCCTGCCGTCCGAGGTGGGGGTTCTGCGAGTTACTTGATGAACCAAGTTGATGCGGGTAGGAACAACTCCGTAGTTTATAAGAGTACATGAGCATCACGAGAGGGTTTGTTTGAAGGGCTAGCTACTACTAGATCTCTGAAAATTTTAAGATCAAGTGTTGCCTATGATGCATGTTCTTTGCAAATTGCACCATGTTCGGCCACTATGTACCTATCGTCCTGCATAAAACCAGGACTCTCACATGATGTATTAACTTCACTCATCACCAGCAGAGATCATCGCAATGCCAAACAGGATTTCACGTGGCTTGCAAGGTTTGCAGAGAGAAACTCTCTTCAAAGTCCCACTTGTGATCTTGGCATGTTAATTGTGGTTGTGGTCCAAGTAGCTAGTACTGGATACATGACAATCGGTAGTGACTGTTTTATTGCTTAACAAATTTAAGCATTCCATCCGATTTCTGCATAACTGAAATGTACATAGAAATACCAATCCTAAAGTTATAAAATTATTAAGCACTGAAGTTCACGACAAGTACTGAAGAAGAAAATAAATGGAACATGCGAAGGAGGGCCTGTCAGCAGATCACGCTGCCATCCATGTTATAAAAAATATCCCTAGAAGTATACTCCGACACCGTAAAGAGGTCGCGATGCTCCACACCTTGTAGATGCGAGTACAAACGAAACACAGATGTGCATCCATGATAATGTAGTATTAATAAACATTTCTGGTATATACACGCCAAATGTATTGTGTGTTAACGGCTGCAAGTTGCAACTGCATAGCTAATCAATACTACAATATTGTTGGACTTCTAAAAAGCTTTGATGGTATAGCACCATGATGAGGCAGATCGAATCGCTCGATCAAGTACTACCACTTGTACTTGTCCCAAAGCACTAGTATCACTGTGTTTGTTAATTGCGGTTTAGGGGTACAACTGCGTGCGTACGAACAAGTTGCATTTTTTTCTTCTGATGTTGCTCTCTCTTATTTTGTGCATATCTTACTGGAACTTCAAGTATATCACGTGTTGCCCTGCAGACCGCGACTAATTTGCATTTTCAGATTAGCTAACTATTGGCTGTTATGAGTGCAACCTTCACAATGCGACGACTTGAAATGACGGTCGGACCTAAGCCACTTGTCATCAGGCTAGCCTGCCACCATGTTACTTTTGTGGTTCATAGGAAACCAGATGCTTCCACTATATTTTTTTACCTTGAGCCATATCATCAGCTATGATTAGCGACGAGCAAGAGGACAACAACTGAAGAGACAAAATGTTGCCAAGAAGGAGGAGCAAAATGTCAAAGAATCCGCCGTTTGCTGCACAAAATAATCTTGCTCCGGCCGTTTGGTTTGGTTCCATGTCGTACGTCGTGATGGCAAGTAAACGATCGTTCATGTACCAACCAAATGATTAGCCCGGCAGTGAATTAAAACGATTATCACCGGCAACCTACTTCGATTCAGAATCAACGATGCACTGAACTTGTGGTATGAGCCCCTTATCAGTTATCACGAACTATTTTGGCCCCTTTAAGTAACCACCGCGATGGGTACGTTTAGACTGAAGAAACGCAGGACCATCGATGCCCGTAGATCTGGAAATCTGAAAGAAAACCGTGCCAAATATTATTCAGGTCAATGCAGTTCTGCCATCGCCAACCGCCAAAATGATTAGCGCAATCACGAGCGGGCTAATACATATAGCCGGTAGAAGTGCATTATTGAGCAGAGTTGATCACATGTAGGCTCACCAGCCATCCATGTTCTGATCTAGCAATGTGATAAATCCGTACGCTGTAATCTTCTCTCCGTCCAGCAACAAGTTAATCTCGATTCGAGAATGATATAATGAGGTCAGCAGAACCATGGATCGAAATGCTGGGTGCTGGATTCCCCTGCCGTCCAAAAATGCAGAGGCTCTGACACCTGAACTGATGTAGATCTGTTGCAGGCGAGGGAAAAGGGTTGGTCAACGGGTCACTAATCGAATCTATGGGTTTAGCACGGCTTTGTTTGACTAAATATTACAGGGTGATGGTAATAGTAAGCTTAGTTAGATCTACTTTCATGGGATCTGAAACTTCAAATACGGAGTACTACACAAGCAATGTATGCTACTAAAGCTGCATGTGGAAATGTATATGGGAGAGCTTGACTACCCATAAGTTTTCATTTAAGCCAAAACAATTACGACTGATTTATGTATGTACACATATCTTGCGTTGACTTGTGAAACTGTTAATTTACGAGAAAAAAATTCTTCTATTTGTGAGGTGGTGGTGCTACACACAAGAAAAGTGACATCGGCTCTTTCTTGTTTTCCTTGTAAATAATCTTTTGCATATGGAGAAAGAGACCATGAAAAAAACGGAGAGAGACTTCATGAGCCATAGAATTCCAAAGAGTTGGTAGCAATTTATTTCTTAAATTAATGTTTCTAAATAAAGATCGTATGCATCTCTTTAATGCAGAAGCCACGTTCGATAAAAGAGTAAAAGCAAGAGGGTCAAGCTAAGACCAATGGACACTAGATTTTACGTGAAAACCTAGGAAAGGAAATACTAGGCACACATGGAAAACGTGTCCGCTATAATATTCGTTTGCCAAACGGGTTTGAGTTAAAAGATGAACAAAAAAAAACCTAAGGTGGAAAAGAGTCCCTACCACTAGAAGCCCATGTATCTCTCCATCAGAATTCAGATTACGCATCGACATTATGCAAGTTGTTGTGTTTAGTGTTGTACCTTACATTGTACTTGTATGGTACGAAAATGGCTCAGACAAACTTCTGCTTATAGTCTAGTTCCAACAAGAAGCCCATTTTACATTCTTGCAACTTAGGGCAGATTAGGTAGCCTGGGTCTTTTTTGAGGCTTTTTGCAAGCAGACTATGTGAATCTTAGCTTGTTACAAACAAGGTTTGGACCACTTTAAGTGTTTTGTTTGTTAGCCCGTGAAGTCTTTTTAGCCCTAAAGAGGCAACTCCGCCCTCTTTGTTTGGTACGCATGAGTCTGCTATGGTAACCTCTTACATTAGAGTGGTGAGGTTACCCAAGAACCGTGACTGAACAAGAACACTTTGCAACATTTAGTTCATCAAAAGGGAGTGGAAATGGGGTAGCACCACACACAGTGGCAGGTCTGAATATTTTTTGTGTGCTCAATCAACATCACAAAATTTTCACATGCACCATTGATGCTAGCTATAAGTGCACAATTTTGACCCAATAATTACTAGTGAATGACATCGCTAGCCACGGTTGCCTTTGATTTTGGCCTCTTAACATCGCTCGGTGTCAACTCCAGCTCCACCGCTGCCTACACAAGACTTACCCTAAACAGTGATGCACTTTGAGTAAAACAACTAGTATAGCTTGTGATGCATTAGCAATTCCACATAGGAGGGGTTAGTATACACCACCTCCAACAAGTTCATCACCTTTACAAACCAGTCAAGTCCTAGCTAATGGAAGGTTATGAGACCATCTCCCAAAAAATACATGATCTCTTCACCAGATCATGACCAACATCGATCGGATGATGAACAACAAAGAAGTAGCACTAAGCAAACTGCTTGCGTAGCCAGATCTTAATCCATGCTTTCCTCTCCCATGGCTGCATCCCATGATATTCAGCACATTCAACTTTGTTGTCAGCAATAAAGTTGGGTGCCTTAATCAACAACTGTGGTTCGTAGAGATAGTTCTTCCTAACAAACCTGGGTGAAAAGAATCTTCATCTGATCATAGTTCATTATCAGCTTGTTCACAAACTCAATATGCCTTGGGTAGCACAGTTATTGACAAGGACAAAGTGTTAATAGAGATCAACATGCACGTGTAAACAAACTCAATGAAAAACATGGGCACACTATTTTACCAGGAGGTGTTGCCACGGTTTGCCGTCATCATCAATCATAAAGCAAGTGCCTTCATCACTCCATTTGAGCTTCCATCCTCTTTCAACTTGCAAATATGGCTCCACCTGGTCCTCCACTTCCTTGTGTGGTTCTACAACAAAAGAGTGCTTGCAGGGATCCTAGTGAAGTCAAGAACATCATTGGCAACCTTCTTCATCTAGCTCTCATTGAACCCATGAGTCAAGCCCTTTATTCACGGGCTCAACAAAATAGTTAAAGACAAACTCTAATACAGATGTATCCCAAACCATTGAAGGTTTGTGTGCATACAATGATTCATCATGTATATAAGGGGATCTCATTCGAGGATAGGGCATTGTTCTTGACACATGGAGTTGACAGATATGGGGAGCTAACCAGGTTGATTGCCTATATTACGTTAGGAAGAACATTTATAAGCATTGTACACTAGAAAAAAAATCTCTACCACGATCGTACATATCTTAACTAGAACATAAAAAACAGAGGTTTCTTTCAGTCGGAGGAACAACATGTAGCACCAGATCGGGGAACACGGAGACTCTGGCGGAAAACCAAGCAAGACCACAGTCTCTGTCCTCGATAGAGAACCAGGCAGGATCAACGTCGTAGTGCTCAATGGAGAACCAGGTAAGGCTAGCTTCATCGTGCTTGAGGGAGAAGACCCAACCTACAATCAAAGCCATAAGATTTACCCCCATCTAACACACGCAAAGATTCAAGCTAGAGCCAAGGTCTAAGATGTTTACAACCACATGAGGATCCGAGGCAGAGGAAGAAGCCTACATGCCATGGTCGATCGCCACCGGCAACCTTGCGGACCAGGTCAATGACGAAGTTCGTGCCTTCCCGGTAGACTTTGAAGGGTGAAAAAACTCGAAGAGGGGGAAATGGGGGATTTGGATATGGTGGCGAGAGTGCCCCTCCCCCTCCCCCCCCCCCCTCCTAAATATGGTGGAAACAGTTTGTAGACGGTGACCGAATTAGTCCCGCCGCTATTTCACCATTCCACGTGAGCTCGCGCCATCTTCCTCACTGGCTCTTTCACTACATGAACGTCTCGCCGTCCATTTTCAGCGAGACGAGGGTAGCTCGCTGAAAACGGTAGATTCTGCAGTTCATCCCAGACCTGGTTCGTAGGTGCTTTTAGAACCACGTGGGTGACTACACCACGTTCGTGCATTTCCTTTAGCATGCATATGAAGATGACGATGCGTGAACAGGAAAAAGAAGAATCTCAGATAAAATGTAGCAGTGCATACCTCCTTCTTAGTCCTATTTGGATTTATGTCGTGCCAATCCAATATAAGCCCCTATTTTATTTACTTTTTCTATCTAATTTGTTTTCTTACCATTGTATAAATACACGATCTTTTCGTAGATCCATTGTAATCTTGAAATTCTATAAAAATGGAAACAGCAACTTTAGTCGCCATCTCCATATCTGGTTTACTTGTAAGCTTTACTGGGGAAGAGAGGAAAGGGGAACTGCTTGACAAGACTAGCTAGGCTGACCTTCCAGCCATACTCCATCCAAAGGCCCACGAACGGAAGTGCTAAAGGTTTCATGTGATGCTGACCTCAATGAACCAGACCTCGAGAATTCGTTCATCCCTTCGCTCCGAGGATTGGTCGAGTACTTGGCCACATGCATGAGTAGGCCTGTTGCCGGGATGTCCCATTAAAAAGGCGGGTCCCATATTTGAAATAATAAAATCAGATCAGATAGCGCTCAAGCATCTCGGTTCGAATCCGAGTGGCGGCATTCTCGAAAAAGAATATAATAGATTATAAAATGGATTCAATTCGACATGCATTTCTCTACGTGGCATTCCATTTGTACTTGGCATTCTATATATTCTTTACAGTAATCAACCTGCAAAAACCTTATCCTCAACAAATTAATTAGTTACTGCATTATTCAGAAGAGAGAAAAAATCCAGCCAAAGAATAATGAAAGGAAATCTGCTACTGCTACAACTACAAGTAGTACTCCGGAGAAAACCAAGGCGGGCCCACCACAATCCTCCCCTTTAAATGCCCCCTCGACGAACGCCCCCGAGCAGCACAATAGCAACGGCACACCCAAAACAAACGACCGTAGAAGAAGAAGAGGAAGAAAACGTCTCGGAACAACCACCGCCGAAAATCTCTCCCTAGCTAGCTAGCTAGCCAATCAAGGTCGCGCAGATGGAGCAGCTCGGGGCCAAGAAGTCGAACAAGATCACGGAGATCGTTCGCCTGCAGCAGATGCTCAAGAAGTGGCGCAAGCTCTCCGTCGCGTCCAAGGACACGGCGGCGGTCTCCACGCCCACCACCGTCACGGTCACCGCCGGCGGAAATGGCACCGGCGAGAGCAAGGCCAAGAAGTTCCTGAAGCGGACGCTGTCCTTCACGGAAAATCCGACCTCCGGGTCGCCGTCAGGGCCGCCGCCCAAGGGCCATCTGGCGGTGTCGGTCGGCCCGGCGATGCGGCGGTTCGTGATCCCGACGGAGTACCTGAAGCACCCGGCGTTCGCGGCGCTGCTCCAGGAGGCGGAGGAGGAGTTCGGGTTCCAGCAGGAGGGCCTGCTCCGCATCCCCTGCGAGGTGCCCGCCTTCGAGGCCATCCTCAGGGCCGTCGAGAAGAAGGACGCCGCCTTCTTCTACTGCAGCGCCGAGTTCGCCTCCGCCGCCGACGAGGTCGGCCGCGGCACCCCGCTCTGCAGATAGCTCCCGGGCTTGGACGACGACGCCACATACCGGCCACCACTTAGCAGTACCTGACTACCTGTCCCCAACCAACAAATTATGTTCTTCTGTGCTGTTTTTCAGTGTTGTCATGCATGGTGAGGGATGAATCCATAGTATCTCCCCCCACGGTTTAGAAATTGGGTTACTGCCTACATTCTTTCTCTGATCTGGATTAGCTGGGTAGTACGTAATGCAGCCCGTAATTCACTGATGGAATCATGGAAAGATTGATGTGAAAATGAAGATGATTTTCTCTTTATTATTTGCTGCGCATTATCAGGGATCAACTGCGATCTCAGCGGGTAGGTTTGAATTTTTCACCCGATTTGCAGTTATGGCATTTGTTTAAATATTTTGCGCACATCTCGCCGGCTGTTGTTTATTATGTCAATATTGAAATATTGACTATTGGCTTCACCGTATGGTGCATGTGCACTACCCCATGTTGTACCCTGTGATGGATTGAATGCCGCCTTTGATTCCACTGAGGTACAATTCCTATCAATTTCCGGTAAAAGGTACCGCATGCTTCAAACTTTTTTCAAAAGAGGTAAAGGTCAAAACGTCGCTTTTGCTGCTTTTTTTTTTACTGTTTTACTGCTTTTATGCGTCACATGGTGCGAAGTGTCAGGTAATCACTGCTGAGCACTTACTTCAGCTTAGGGCATCTCCGACCGTTTGTGTCCGTCGTGACCGGAAATGCGTCTAGCACCACCTCCAACGGGGCGACGCAAAGTAACCGGGCCGTTCGCGGGAGACGCAAACCTGGCCCAAATATGCGCCAGGTTTGCGTCTCCGCGGACGCTCGGCGGTCGCACGGAGCGTCCGCTCGCGTCCCCATGGGCCCTCATGGCAGCGGCACAACTTCGATCGGCCTCGAATTCACAACGCGCGCCGGTGTGGCAACCGCGGCGACCAACCGCCGCAATGGAGCGCCGAACCGCCGCGGAAGAGCAACCGCCGGCCTCTTCGTTTACGCGCCGCCGTTAATCCGCGCACATTATAACCCCCGCATCTACGGTAGTTCAAGTTCAACCGCCTCCTTCTTCTTCTTCCTCTTCTTCTTCTTCTTCTCCAACACCGGCACGTCATGAGCGACTACACGCTGCCGTCCGACTCGGAGAGCGAGGGCAAGTCGCCCGGATTCCTGCATTGGTGGGAATCGTCGGCGACGCCAAGCGATCCGGGCTCCACGCCCAGCTACCCTACCTCCACACCGAGTGAGGACGAGGAGGACGGAGGCGGCAATGGCAGCGAAGGCCAGGAGGAGGACGGAGGCGGCGCTGCCAGCGACGCCGACGGCGAGGAGGAGGGCCAGGAGGAGGAGGACTCCGACAGCAAGTTCGCCCGATTGGAGGCGCAGGAGGCGGCGGACGACAAGGCGGCGGCAAGGAAGAAATCCAGGGCGCTGGCGCGGGCGGCGCGTCGTTGTCCGTTCACCGACGACGACGACGAAGACGCCATTTCTTCCAGTTTCAAGTCCTCGACGGGCGCGTCGTCATCCAGTTCCGACGACGAGGTGACAAGCAAGAGGCGGAGGAGTTTCCACGACGACGACGACGCAGGGCCTTCGAACAAGGAGGCCAAAAAATAATTTTAGTTTATATGTTTTTAAATTTCTTCTTCTTTGTATGTTAAATATGTTTGAATCTAGTCGATTGACGTATCCGGTTAATTGTTTAGGCTATAATCTATTCGATTGGACCAACATGACATCATGAGTACATCTTTTTCGCGTTTAAAACTTGATCATTCAACTAAATTGAAAAGAAGTAGCACAAAAAAAAAACAGTTGCATGTCCAAAATGCGTCGGACCGCTGGAGGTAGTCCCCGACGCAAACGGATATTTCACCCCTCGCGGTCATTTTGACGTCCGCGGGGTGACGCAAACGGACGCTCGCGATTACTTTTGAGTGTCCGAAATGCGTCGCGCCCGCTCGAGATGCTCTTAGAAAACGAGCGGCAAACAAACATTAGCGACCAAATGTACGATGAAGGCAGCGACGTACGCAGGGACAAAACACGGCATCCGAGTTCATGAAGTTCACTGTTCCTGTCGCACCGTACCCCCTAACGGCCGGTGTGACGCAGACTCGCCGGCTGTCGTCAGTGTCACGCGCTCGGTGGATGTTGATTTTTCCCTTCGATTATGGTCAGGATGGTAGACTATCTTTAGAGGTGGTTTGTTTTGCTCCTGCGTCAGGTTTGTTCACTCCTGTTATTTTGTTTATTATTTTTTCCTGTTGCAATTCCCACTTTTTCATCCACAAATAAGTGACTCAGATAAATTTGCATATATCTACATATTAAAACACATTTAGCTACATGTGAATCTAAACAAATTTAAGTTACTTATCTCCAGAAAGGAGGGAGTATAAGATTTTATTCAGAAATACATTATGGGAGGTGTATGAATCATATAGAACAAAAGAGTCACAAGGCCTCTACAACGTCGTAAGAGAGTAGGTTCTTGTTATCAACAAAGTGTGACAGCTCCCCTACCCACATAAGCCTACTCTTCTACTTGCCACCACAACGGCAATGGCTCCAGGAAGCCAAAACTCTCGGATAGGAATAACCTAGTTAACCGCTAGCGCTCGAACTTTTTTTAATCTTTGTCTTAATGGCTTCCGCGGTTAAACCAGCTCCATTGAACACCACATCGTTCTAGTGACGCCAGGTTACGCCAAGTGCACCAGAAGGAAAGTATGATAGTTTTCCATAGACCACGCTGCAAACACTTATGGAAAAACCTTGACGTCCACCGCTCCAGCAAGTTCGCATTTTCTGCGTGCATCCATTTCGGTCTCTCCCACCACCTCGGGGTCCATGCCAAAACTTCATGTGACACCACGTACCCAACAAGCAAGTGTTAGATTGTCTTAAGGTTCTTGATCATAAAAGGGGACATTTGGCCAGGTGCGGGAGGCCTCGCTGCTGCAACCTATCAACCGCCCATCACATGTTCCTCGATACAAGCCACGTAATGGAACTTGCAGCGGTATGACACCCAAAAATGCCAAATCTTGGTTTTCGTCAGTACCCATGTCATTCCATTGAAGAAGGCATTGTAGGCCGACTTGGCCAAGAACATGTCGTCATTCGACCACAACCACACAATGACATCGTCTTGGGCCGGGATGAGCTGGACATTGGCAAACACATGCCACAAGTGAAAAAATTATGCTATTATCGCCTCGTCTATATCCGGACCATGGTCTCTTAGCCACTCACCCCGCCTTGACTGAGCGTGTGTTGGCCCCGTGAGCCACCACCCTAGCCACCAAGTTGGGTGCAAAATCTAGCACCTTGGACCAATTGAGCCAATGATCGTTCCAAAAAAGAGCACATTACCCATTCCCTACAACCACAACGGTGGCAGATTCGAATTGAACTCAACCTAGGTCTTGGATGAGCCCACACGTTGTAGCCATGCCTATCGACACCGAAGGGCCAAATTCAAGAGGTGGAGGTTGGGCAATCCTAGCCGACCATTGCTCTTAGGCAATGCCACCATGTCCCACGCAGCCAAACAATATACACCCTTCACGTCAAGCCTAGATTTTCACATGAAAGTATGAAACCACGACAAATCTTCAAGCCCGCATGCATGTATGGTCTTGGGAGGAATGTCGGTGACATTACGGCGTGCACGGGAGTGTGGCACATCCGCAAAAGGATTGTCCGTCCACCGTGGTCAAGGACCTTGGCACACCGCTGTTGTACCTAGCTTGCTGCGAGTATAAGATGTTTTGGCGAGCCGAAACACCTTATATTAATGTATACGTTTGCTAAAACACTTTATATTAATGAATGGAAGGAGTAGTTGTCAATGGAGCTAACTTTCTAGCTAGCACAGTAGATTATCCATGAGAGAGATCGATCTGTACCCATATCGTTATACTTTTCCGTTGGTTGTGTCTAGACTTTCAACGGCCTCTCTTCCTCTGTCGTGTGAAGGAAAACAACAGCCAAACGAGTACTGGGATTCCAATTTGCACGAGACTCCAAGTCTCCCGCTGCACCTGGACGCACGCATCTCGTCGTCGCCCGCCGTCCTTGAATGAATCTTCGATCGAGAGGTTTCTCTGGTCCAATGGTATCCCGATGAGATGAGACGTTGCGTCGCATCCCAATGCGTCTCGTTTCAGGTCTACCGCGTGTGCCTACGGGTCGTAGCCTCGTAGGTTGAAACCTTTAGTTTCGGAGCACAAGAAAAAGATTGTCCAACCCAATACGCTCTAGATTAGAAATGCATCACCCCTACACTAGTATCATGTACATGATACTAATTTATGATACTAACCCAACAATGCATAGTATCATAAGATAGTATCATAGTATCATCATATTTAATATTTTGTAGAATCTCAATGCAAATGTATGTACATGATGTATTTGTCATTAAATTTTCTAGTTTGACGTGCTATGATACGGTATCATATTAGAGCAATTCCAATAGTGTAGCCAGCTATTGGCTATAAGCCAAGTGCCATGTCATTTATAGTCAACTTAGAGCCAACATATACAATAGTGAGCTATAAAAATGTAGTACTTTATCAATGTATGGCCCACCCTTCACTCTCACAAAGTGCCTAGGAGCACGTGCTAGAGCTGGCTATTGCATAAGAGCCCACTCTCCTTCTCTCTCCTCCTCTCTCTCCTCCAACTAAGCAATAATATACTATTTTAATCCTTATAGCCAGCTGACTAGGACTTATTGTACTTGCTCTTATGATACACTTTCATCTCTCACCTCATTAATTGATGTGCCACATCAGATTTTTGCCAACATGGCATGCATGATACTGCTTATGATACTCCCATTGTGGCTAGTCTAATCCGTTGTTTTTCTTCGTCAACAACATGACATCATCTTCTCCCACCTGTGCAGCGCAAGTATATCTAGATCGTCATGAGAGGTAAAAACGTCTAGAAGCAAATTAGCCGCGGTAGTCAATGACTCAATGTCATGATCGTCTATTCAATTCGTGTTAGAGAGAAAAGCCCCGTACAATTCAGTTTTCCTGTGTGCTACCAAATGTAACAGTAGCTTGCAGGTTCTCGATCTGAGATAGATCGATCGTCAGCTTAATTGGTTGTAAACTGAGAGTTAAGCTTGAGAGCTCGATCCCTAAGCTAGTTCTCACTCAGCAGACAATTATAATGTTAAATTTACATCGTGATTCGTGCATTTGAATTGCGAGTTTGGTCCTTCTTGGCAATACCGCTTAACCAATTACCAAATAGGTTTTAACATTAGGAGGAGACACACTGAAAGTCATAAAAATCATGCGCCATACAGTTTTTACAAGAAGGCACTCAAAAAACAAATGATGTATCGACTCATCTTTATCACAAAAAACACAAACTTTACTCCCTTGCCAATTCCTTTTAGCAAGATTATCTTTGGTTAAAATCTCCTTTCGATGAAGATGCCACATGAAGATTCTAATTTTTAGGGGTACTTCTGTTTTCCAAATATAGGTCTTGAGGTACCTTGATTGATCATCAAGCAAATCTAGGTACATTGATTTGACAGTAAAACTACCTGATGTGGTTAGACTCCAAATAAAAGTATATGTATCATCATTCAACCGAATATGCATGAGACGCTCTACTAACTCTAGCCATTGAGCCCACTTGTTGGGAGGTAGAGTTCTTCGGAAAGTTACATGTAATGGTCTATTTGCGAGAGTATCAGCCACCGAAACTTATTTTCGGTCAGCTATAGAATAAAGTGATGGATACTGTTGCGCCAAGGGAGCATCCCCCAGCCAACGGTCCTCCCAAAATCTAGTTGTTAAACCATTTCCTATTTTAAAGGACCCCTACTGAAAAAATCCTCTTTAACCCTCATTAGACCTTTCCAAAAAGGTGAATCAAAAGGTTGCGCTGACACTTGTGACAACGTTTTGGAATGCAAATATTTGTTATGCAAAAGTTCTTTCTAAACTCCATCTTCATTTAGAAGTTTAAACAACCACTTACTAAGCAAATATTTGTTTTTTTAAGTCCAACACTTCAATACCTAGCCCACCTTGATCCTTAGGCCTACAAATGATATTTCACTTAGAGAGTCTATACTTTTTTTTGTGCCCATCACTTTGCCAAAAGAAAAGCGATCTATAAAAGTCTAATCTTTTCCTAACGCCAATGGGAATCTAAAAAAAAGCATAAACATTGGAAGGCTCGTTAGGACAGAATTAATGAGTATCAATCTGTCTCCATAAGATAGCAGCTTTCCAATCCAGCTGCTCAACTTCCTCTCAAACCTATCCTCAATCGGTTTCCATTCACTATTTACTATTTTTAAGCTTACGAAAATGAATTGAAATGCCAAGGTATTTAAACGGAAAAGACCCAACCTCACACCCGAAAAGAAGTCTGTACTGCTCCTCCACCTCTTTAGCTTGACCAAAACAAAAGATTTCACTCTTATGAAAATTTATCTTAAGCCCAGACAGCTGCTCAAACAAACATAAGATCAGTTTCATGTTAAGAGCCTTTTCTAAATCATGTTCCATGAAAATAATGGTGTCATCCTCGTATTGTAAAATGGAAACACCCCCCTCCACAAGATGGGGGATAAGGCCATCAACTTGATCATCTTCCTTGGCCCTATTAATAATGATAGCTAACATATCCACGACAATATTGCATAAAGTTGGAGATAAAAGATCCCCTTGCCTAAGACCCTTTCGTGTTTGGAAATAACGTCTAATATCATCATTCACCCGAATACCCACACTTCCTCTACTTACAAAATTGTGGATCCATTGACACCACTTAGGATCGAAACCTTTCATACGCAATGCTTGTTGTAAAAATTCCCAATCGGCCTTATCATAAGCTTTCTCGAAATCAATCTTAAGAAGCACTCCATCCATTCGATTCCTATGAAGCTCGTGGATAGTTTCATGGAGAACAACGACTCCTTCCAAAATATGCCTCCCTTGCATAAAAGCCGTTTGTGTCGGTCTAACCACCTTGTGTGTGACCTCCGCAATCCTATTTGTGCCAACTTTTGTGAAAATCTTAAAACTCACATTAAGTAGACAAATGGGTCTATATTGCTGAATTTGAATTGCATTATCTCTTTTTGGCAACAAAATGATGGTCCTAAAATTAAGGTGAAACAACGGCAGATCTCCCTTGTGAAAATATTAAAACATCCGCATTAAATCACCCTTAATAATCTCCCAAAACTTTTGATAAAACTCGGCAGGGAAACCATCCGGTCCCGGAGATTTATTTTTTCCATTTGCATAATTGCGTCATGTACCTCTTTTTCAGTAAAATCAGCGGTAAGAATATTGTTCTCTTCAACAGAAAGTTGCGGGATATCAACCTTGCCTGATTCCCGCAAAGAAAAATGATTTGGGGCGGACCGAATAAATTTTTATAATATTCAGTGATGTAAACTTTTAAACTATCCTGACCAACTATCGTACCTTCATCTTGCTCAAGTTGAAATATTTTTTTCCGCCGATGTTTACCATTAGTAATAAGGTGAAAGTATTTCGTATTATCACCGCCTTCCTGAATGTACTTAACCTTTGCCCTCTGAGTCCATTTTGCTTCCTCATCCCTTCTTAATTTAGTTAAACTATCATTTGCATTCCTTAGCTCACGAACGCTCCGACTCAGAGAGTGATGTTATTTTAGCTTTTTTGTCTAATAAATCAATCAGTAGAAGAAAGGTTGCTCATGGCGGCGATGGTAATCGCAGAGATGAATGGTGGTGGCCGCTAGGAAATCCGGTCGCTCAGATCTACTACTTTTATTGAGCCGTGGCAGGAAGCCAAGAAGGCGACGCAGAAATCGAAGAGAGCGGCGGTGGCTCTTTCACGATGGTTTCTGTGTTTGGGAAGGCGTCTCGATCATCGCAGTTGCTATTCCGCGGTTGCTCTTCTGCAACGTCCCCTTGGATTGAGTTCGGCCTTGGCCCGCGCCAGCGTGAAACGCGAACAAAGGGTTGTTTTGTTGTCCCTGCAGGCTCCCCTATGAATACTAGGTCTCGCAATCCGTCTACGTCTGCGCAAATTTAGCCCACGTTTGCATTCCTGCGGACATGCCGAATATTTTCCGTCGGTTTATCAACCGCGAGAACGGACACTTTACATCCGTTTGCGTCGTGCCGCTAAAGATGCCCTAAGTCGAGTGTGAACTAACGATCTGACTCCTGCTATTAGGGTTCCTGCCGTGCCGGAATTTTTGACAAAAGAGACCACTTAGCCCAATGAATTGTCAAAAAGGACCACCTCCGAAAATTATTGTCAAAAAGGACCACCTGCGTCGTGGCGGCACGCGTGCCAGGTGACACGTGTCGCCTGCCGCCACAGCCAACGGCGGCATGTTCATAGTATCCTGGTCCATGAACAGTAGTCCGTTTTGAATTTTTTAAAACACCAAAAAAAATCGAAAAAAATACCTACATGTAGCTAACTCTATGCACTACAATCGTGCAAAAAATCACTGTAAAATACGATGTATTTTGGGCTCAGTAAAAAAGACAAATTCAACAAATTTTATAGCTAACGTGTACTGTTCATCGATCAGTACACTGTTCGTTGATCACCGTGGACACGCGTGTCGCCACGATGTAGATGGTCCTTTTTAACAATAATTTTTGAAGGTGGTGTTTTTTGACAATTCACTGGGTCATGGGTCTAAGTGGTCTCTTTTGTCAAAACTTCGCCGTGCCGATCCCTACGATGGAGCCTCTGAGAGCATCTCCAGTCGCGTCCCCCAAACCGTCCCCCAAATCGCGCCGGATCGAGCGTTTGGGGGACGTGTTTTGTTCGTGCCGCGTTTGGGGGACGTCGCTCCCCAGCCGCGTCCCCCAAACGCCGCCCCCAATCAGAAATTCAAATAGATGCATTCAAAAGAGATCGTTCCCGCCGATTCGTCGCGATCAGAGTAGCGGCGATCGATCAAAGTACTGGGCGCGCGATCATATTACAGACCGGTGGTGCATGCAAATTAGAAGAAGGGGTTGGTCGACGGCGTCGTGTCCTGAGTCGACGCAGGCCCGTCGAGCACGACGACCTCGTCACGATCTGCCTGTTCCTGTGCATGGTGCGTCTGCTCCGTCGCCGACGCGGAGGCCGACGCAGGTGTAGCAGTAGAAGACGCGTCAGCCTGCTCTTGCTGCGCTGCCGCTGCCGCCGATGCCGATGCCGCTGCCAGGGCCGCCGCGTCCGCCGCCGCCATTTTGGCTTCGATGTCGTCGAGGATCTAGCCTTTGAAGAAGTTGTGCGCCGCTCGCGTCCGGGGAGACATTCCCTCTGTCGACGTTCTCAGCAGGGACATGTCGTCCCTGCGTTTCTTGAGCTCCAGCTTCTCCTCTTGCCTCTTGAGCAGCTCGGCCCACCTTTGGTCGGCCTTCTTGTCGCGGGAGATAAAGGTCGAGGAGACGTCGGTGAGGCATTTCGTGATCGACGCCTGCGTCTTCTCAGACGACGCAGCATCGGCCAAGGCGGCCTTGGCAGCCTTGTTGCCAGTAGGACGCCCTGTCGAAGTTGCCAGCGGCGCGTCCAGATCAATGGCGTCCTTCCCCTTGGACAGCGACAGGCGCGTCAGCCGCCAGTTCTCATTCACTTTGAGCTTGCCATAGCAATGCATCAGCGCGAACGGCTTGTGACCTTCCGAGTTCTTGGCGTACAATTCCATGGCCCGATCAAACTATCCAAAGGAAGCAGAGTCATTTCATCGAACACAATGTGGGCGCTACGGATTATGGAAGAAACTTGATCGTACCGGTTAGGCGACGTCGGCGCCGCTGTCGCCTCTGGTCTCTAAGTCGTGATGGTACCCATGGAAGGAGTTCACCGACGCCTGGATGATGGCCCATCGCGTCGACATTGCCTTTTGGCTCCTCTTCATTGTCACTTTCTGGTAGTCGATGTTGATGAGCTTGCGCTCATCGAACTCGGTCTTGATCCTCGCCCAATACTTCCCGCCTTTTTGGTTGGCGCCGATGATGGAGTCATGGCTCACCGTCGCCCACGACTCGCACAGACAAAGATCTTCCAGAGGCGTCCACTTCGGGCCTCGTGTGCCCGACGCCTTCTTCTTCTTCTTCTTCGTCCTCACGCCGTCCGCGTCTACCTCCACGAGATCATCGTCAACGGCACCCTCGTCGTCCTCTTCGTCGCCGCCCTCTTCGTCCTCATCGTCGTCCTCCTCGTCGTCCTCCACCCCCTCCTCTTCCTCGTCGTCCTCCTCCTCAACCCCGTCGTCCTCCTCAGCACCGGCGCCGTCGTATTCGAGCGGACCCCTGCGGCCGGTGAAAGGGTCGCCGTCCGGACCGGGTCCTGGCTCGCGCTGCTCGTACGCCGGGGAGTAGAGGTTGTTGGGGTTGAAGCCGCCGTGCGGCAGCGCATCCTGGTAGTGCGGCGACAAGTTAGGCGTCACGCACCCGGGAGTGGCGGAGGGGCCGTCGTTGTAGAAGGCGGCTTGCGACGGAGAGATCACTCCGCGAACGTACACCGGCATGGACGTACTCCATGGGCTCGCGTTGGTGGCGGCGATACACCCGGCCATTACGTGCTGGTGCTGGCGCCCCGCCTGAGCCTTCTTCTCCAGCTCCACCGCCCTCCGTCCTTTCCGCTCCGCCGTCGATAGCTTCCGGCGCAGGCAATCTTGCTGCCATTGATCTTCGGTCATTCCTTCAGGCTTCTTCTTCGCAGCCGGCGCCTTCCGCGGCTTCGCGAACGGCGCTTTCGCCCCTATCGTCGCATTGCCCGGCGGCTTCTTGGCCGCTTTCTTCGCCATCTTTTTGGGGGCTGTCGGCGGCGCCATGGAATGGGGAGAGGGTAGCGGCGGCGGGTGGACGGCGGGAGGGAGAAAGAAATCGGCGGGATAGGAGAAATGAATCGGCGGCGGGATATGTTTTGGGAGGCCTGTGCGCGGCGGTATAGGCGCGATTTGGCGGGAGCGGCGGGATTTGGCGGGAGTGTGAGACGAATTTTCCCTGTGCCGCTGACGGGTCGGCCCCGCGTCGGTTGGCCTCGCTTTTCGTTGTGTCCGGCGTCCCCGGAGCGTCCCCTGTGGGACGGGGACGGGCTCGGGGCGCCGGACACCGTATAGGGGCGCGCCGGACAAAAAAGGGCTTTGGGGGACGCGGCTGGAACGCATTTTCTGTCCGGCGCGCCCCAAATCCCTTTGGGGGACGGTTTGGGGGACACTGGAGATGCTCTGAAACCGGCCGAAGAACCCCTACCTGCAGGCTGCAGCCATGTGAGGCGCTCGAGCAGCGGGTGGCATGTGCTCTGCACGTTGCGAGGTGTCAAGCCAGTAATGGGGAGCTCGTCCCCGGAGGCCGGGCGGGATTGTTTTATCGCCATTGATGATGGGGTCGCCCGCCGGCCATTACATGCCTGCTCCCACTGGCCAAGTACCTGCAAGGACGTACCTTCAGATGCTTCCCAATTTAGTATGAGTACCCGCTGCATGATTTGCATCGGATCCACAAATTCCACGAATCAATTTGCAGCCCTCCAGTATACTAAAACATTGTTTGCATCCGAAACTACTGGTAGTTGCTGCCAGCCACTTCCTGTTCTTCGGCAACCGAGTCGCCGCATGTGCGACTCATGTGACCGTCCATGGCGCAAATTGCATTCTCATAGTCAGTTTTCGAAATTTTGGACTATATTTGTTCTTTTTTTGGCGGCCGATGCACGCAGTCAAAAACTGGATAAGCTCTCTAGAAAGTAGAATTATCATCCCTGTTTGCGCAGGGCAATTCTCGAGAAACCAGAGCAGAGGTAGTGGTTTTCAGTCAAAAATGTCTAATTCGCTACGCAGATATCTTTTTTCAATAATAATAAGAAGAAAAGTCCCAACCGCGAGAAGCTAGCCTGCTCTGTGGAAAATAACCGATGGGCAAAAAGTTGTTGTTTTCAGGCAAGTTGGGGTGATTTTTCAACAGAGCTGCAGCAGCTGGAGAGAGACGGAGCAATGATCTGCCATGTTTATTTGGCCTCTCCTGGGAGCTGAAGCACCGTATGCGGAACGCAGAGGACGTTTTCAGTCAACCTTGCATCACCTCAGCCCCATTAGTTTATGCCTGAATAATGCCGAATCATTCGAATTCTGAAGTTAGACCGCGTCTTTGGTTATACTCGGTAGCCTAAGATTATCCATAGTGTAGGGAAAATGGCCGGAGTTGTTAGCAGACGACTATGCAACTAAATGATTGTTTGTTTTTTCACCTGCCTCGAAGAAATTTCTTGTTTATGGCACAATAATGTACAATAATTATGGAAGATTGCAGGGCAAGTTATTTCTGAAACAGTTTGATTTATTTTAGCTAAATTAAGAAAAAATAATATGTGAAACAATATGTCAGCTACAATTCATGGATGCAATTATGTAAGCATAATTGATGCTGTTCCTTCTGGCAAACTAAATAATATCATGAAAAGCATGACCTCTGCCACCAGACTTGGCCTACATGATACAAGTCATCCAGAATTTATGCACCAGCTTTTTTTGTGACCACCGTCAGGCGGTCTTCATTTTACTCGGGGTCACTGTAATACAGAATAAGGAAAAACATGCTAAATTCTTGCAAGAAGTAAAGTTTAACCAGATCTTCCTGTTGATCTTTGCTAAATGATCATTTGTTTTTTACCTGCCTCGAAGAAATTTCTTGTTTATGGCACAATAATGCACGCAGATTATGGAAGACTGCAGGGCAAGTTAGTTCTGAGACAGTATGGAATTTTTAGCAGACGATAGATTTCTGATTTCTTGCAAGATATGAAATTTAATCCGGTCTTCCTGTTGATGTTTGATTATCAAATCTGGGCAGTACGATAAGTACTCGGTGATGGTACAAACTCTCTGGTTTTATAACTGAACTTTACTTCACCCTTAAGCTAATCTGGGCACCATGTTATCACATGAAAGTCTCAAAAGGCAATTCAAAGTCCATTGAAAGGCATAATCAAGTAGTACAAAGGTGCTTATCAAGTACAGAAAATAACTTCTGTTCCCTTGTAAGTAGGAAATGCTCTTGCGTTTCTTCAAAGGCGACAAAATTAAACGAGCTACTCTGAACTCTGAACCTGCACAGGTTACAGTGTAACCCAAGTTTACGTTTCCCTCGCTCATTCGTAGAATGCTGACAGTAAGGCCGCCCGAGCGAAAAGATATCGAGATTCATGGACACTGAAGCATGAACAAAATGGTCTAGCCATGCGCGGAGCACGTGAGAATGCAGCTCAATTTTTTGAGTCGGCACATAACTCGCAACCGTTGCTATGTTCTCAAGCATGGATGCCCAGTTACAACCGGAGATGCTGGACATGTGGGGTTGTTCGCAACTGTCAAGAGTCAGGAACATAGAAGCGTGAGGCAAGATTGTGCGAGTGGAGGTGCCATTCAATTCGATCCAATTGCATGTGGTGAACCAAGATTTGTGTTGGCCCATGTTTTGTTTCTGGCTTGTTTGAGAGGTGTGTGTGTGCATGCAGGCAGGCAAAAGAGAATTTCAGGGAGATGTTGGAAGGGAGGCATGTGGTTTTACCAAATATATGGAGGCACATGACTTGATTCACAGCTCACAGTTTGCCCTGATGTTTCATGTGTGTGTGTGTGTGTGTGTAGAACAAAATAGGAGTTGTGTCTGGTGGCAATCGTGCGAGGAGATTGCAAGGTTTGTGGCGATGCTTCCACGTTTCTGGCAGTAGCAGAGACCAGAGACAGTGGTCGTAATTGGAAATTCCATCGTTGCTTTCTCTCTGAAGTACCGCTATACTCTGAGATAACAGTTGTGCGGAAAGATGTTCTGAATGATTGAAATGAAGTGGAGACCGTCCTAGATGATATCATGAACGTGACAAGATCCTAACTCACATTCGGCGCAATCTCGCAATCCTAGTGAAGGATGCCCATTTTTCTGTCAGTACTGATGAATCATCTCATGTGGATGCGGAATGTCTGCATATGGTTTCTGGTTTCAGCAACAACAACACAGACGCACTAGCTGATATGAAGCATGTGCCAAGATCGTACAGTAGCTCACATTTTGGCCAATCGTCCTGTCCTAAGGACGCCCAGTTCCTGTCGCTGTTTGTACTGATGAACCATGCGTTTCAGCAGAAAAATGGCGAGGCAGCGATGCATCGGCACAGATTAAGAGCGCGTCTTCTGCCATTAGGAAGCCGAGAGAAGCTGGGGTACAATGAAGTAGATGTAGGAGACACATTGCATGTATTTGTCCCTAGCTGTATAGATCGAGCATAGCAAGGAGTTAACACATATGGATTCAGCCACAGTGGCCATGCCGTCCATGTGACAGAGGTACATCGATATGACCCACGTTTTGCTGTCCTCAATCGATCTGAGTGGTGCCGACCCAAGGCCATAGGGTAGGGATCGATCTCACATGTCCGGCCAGAAACCAAGCAGGGCAGGCAAAGAAACCATCCAGAGATTAATGGAGTGTCGCGCGCTCAACAATCAGAATCCTAACATAAACATGTCGATGACGAACACCCGGCCGGGCGGCCGGCCAGTCGACAGGGAGAAACCAGTGCACTCACGATTCACGAAGCTAGGGACGTTGTTGCAGCTTGCAGGTACATACGTAATACTGACGTACAGTGTACTACTAGTAGTGTATATGCACAAGCACCAAAACACGCCGGCCGGCCGGCCGGCGGGCGGGCGCAGGAACATGGGGCTGTAGTGCCACGCCTTGGAGAAGAGGAGGCCTAGCAGTCGACATAGTGAATCCTATAAACTGCACTAGTCGGTGCCGACTAGGCGCCGCACATCCCCAATTCCATTTTGGGCCAGACCCATTAGTGCATTCGGATTTTCTTCTTCTAGTTTTTCTATTTTGGTCTTTTTTCTTTGGTTTTTCTATTTAGTTTCGTTTTTCGACCGCTTTTCTGCTTTTCTTTGGGCCAGACCCATTAGTGCATTCGGATTTTCTTCTTCTAGTTTTTCTATTTTGGTCTTTTTTCTTTGGTTTTTCTATTTAGTTTCGTTTTTCGACCGCTTTTCTGCTTTTCTTTCTTCTTATTTTACTATTTTGGAAAAAAAATTGAAAAATGTTTAAATTTTGAAAATGTTTAATTTTTTGAAATAAGCATATTTGAGAACTTTTTAATTTTAGAAAATGTTCAAATTAGGAAATTGTTCAAATATCAAATTTTAAAAATTGTTAAAAATATTTAGTTCGCCAATTTTTGAAACTCAAAAATATTTAGATACGCAGAAATTATTTAAAATAATTAGATTTGATTTTTCTAAAATTCTACAAATATTTAGATTAAAAAATTGAAAAAAGTTTAGAATTTTTTGAAATTATGAAGTTATTTAAAATGCTCAAGCTCAGAAAAAATATAAATGAAACAGCAGAACGACAAAAACGAAAGAAAAGAAAACGTACTTTACCGGCCCATCACCTTTTCCCGGTGAAAGGACGAGATGTCGCCTAGAGGGGGGGTGAATAGGCGTTTAAAAACTCTTACGGATTTGACTTGTAAAAATACGGAATTAAACTAACGTTTAGTTTACAAGCACAACCCCTAAATATGCTAGGCTCAACTAAGTGCAATAACAACAACTAGAGCTAAGCAAGATAGGCACAATATATATATGAACAACAAGTGATAGCAAGATATAATAGATACTTCAAGCTCGATGGTTATCACAAGGAAAGTAAGCTCGGGTATAGAAATAACCGAGGCACACGGAGATGAAAATGTATTCCCATGTTCCCTTCCTTTACAAGAAGGTACGTCACGTTTGGAGAGGTGGGGGTCCCACGAAGGCTCACCTTCTTCTCCGAGTCAAACCCACGAAGGATAATGGCCCTTTCCTTATGGTTAGCTTTTCCTCCACTCCTGAGATGGCAAGCTCCACAACCACTTCACAAGCTCCACGAAGGAGAAGCCTGGGCTTCTTCACAATCTTCCTTGAAGAGATCACCGGAGCACCAACCGCCAAGCCAACTAGGAGGTCTCCCTCCAAGAGTAACAAGCTCACGGTCTCTCACTCGAACTAATCGTGGTGGAGAGCTCAACACTATGCAATGATGCAAAGCAAGAACACTAGAGGTGTTCAAATCCTTCACACTCAAATCCCACCAAAGCAACAAATGCTAGGATGGAATTAGAGAGGAAGAACAAAGAGGAAATCAACAAATGACTCCAAGATCTAGATCCAAAGGGTTCCCCTCACTTAGAGGAGAGATGAATTGGTGGGGATTGTAGATCTAGATCTCCTCTCTTAGATCCCTCAAGAATGAGCAAGAATCATGGAGGGAATCAAGAGAGAGGGCGAGTTCTTCAAAGTCAAGAATGGAAGAGAGAGAGTGGAAGAACTTAACTGCCCAAGGTGGAAGAAGGGCTATTTATAGCCCAATGGAGAAAATAATCATTGGGGAAGGTAAGGCTTCGAGGAATCCGGTCAACCGGGTCTGGGACCGGGCGGTCCGGCGCAAGGCCTGGTCAGACCGGGCTTGTGACCGGAACGTTCGGTCCAAACTGGGTCACCGACCGGGCTAAGGAGCCGGCGATACTGGATGGGGCCCGATGGCACCGGTCCAGGGGCCGGTTGGAACCGAGCCAGCCGGTGCCACGGCCGGTCCAACCGGACCACAGACCGGTGATACGCGTACAGCACGCGTCCGTTGGGAACCTGATGCGTGCAGTTGACACGTCCGTTGGGAACCCTAAGAGGAAGGTGTGATGCGCACAGCGGCAAGTTTCCCTCAGTAAGAAACCAAGGTTTAATCATACCAGTAGGAGTCAAGAAGCACGTTGAAGGTTGATGGCGGCGGGATGTAGTGCGGCGCAACACCAGAGATTCCGGCGCCAACGTGGAACCTGTACAACACAACCAAAGTACTTTGCCCCAACGAAACAGTGAGGTTGTCAATCTCACCGGCTTGCTGTAACAAAGGATTAGATGTATAGTGTGGATGATGATTGTTTGCAGAAAACATGAGAACAAGATTGGCAAGAGATTGTATTTCAGTATAGAGAATTGGACCGGGGTCCACAGTTCACTAGAGGTGTCTCTCCCATAAGATAAACAGCATGTTGGGTGAACAAAATACAGTTGGGCAATTGACAAATAAAGAGGGCATGACCATGCACATACATATTATGATGAGTATAGTGAGATTTAATTGGGCATTACGACAAAGTACATAGACCGCTATCCAGCATGCATCTATGCCTAAAAAGTCCACCTTCAGGTTATCATCCGAACCCCCTCCAGTATTAAGTTGCTAACAACAGACAATTGCATTAAGTATTGCGCGTAATGTAATCAGTAACTACATCCTCGAACCTAGCACCCATGTTTTATCCCAAGGGGCAACACCACATCCATAATCATAGAGATTTCTGTCACGTCCCCAGATTCACGGAGACATGAACCCACTATCGAGCATAAATACTCCCTCTTGGAGTTACAAGCATCTACTTGGCCAGAGCATCTACTAGTAACGGAGAGCATGCAAGATCATAAACAACACATAGACATTACTTTGATAATCAACATAACATAGTATTCTCTATTCATCGGATCCCAACAAACGCAACATATAGAATTACAGATAGATGATCTTGATCATGTTAGGCAGCTCACAAGACCCGACAATTAAGCACAATGAGGAGAAGACAACCATCTAGCTACTGCTATGGACCCATAGTCCAGGGGTAGACTACTCACTCATCACTCCGGAGGCGATCATGGCGGCGTAGAGTCCTCCGGGAGATGATTCCCCTCTCCGGCAGGGTGCCGGAGGCGATCTCCTGAATCCCCCGAGATAGGATTGGCGGCGGCGGCGTCTCTGGAAGGTTTTCCGTATCGTGGCTCTCGGTACTGGGGGTTTCGCGACGGAGGCTTTAAGTAGGCGGAAGGGCAGGTCAGGGGGCCACACGAGGGCCCCACACCACAGGTCGGCGCGGCCAAGGGCCAGGCCGCGCCGCCCTATGGTTTGGCCGCCTCGTGGCCCCACTTCGTCTCCTCTTCGGTCTTCTGGAAGCTTCGTGGCAAAATAGGACCCTGGGCGTTGATTTCGTCCAATTCCGAGAATATTTCGTTACTAGGATTTCTGAAACCAAAAACAGCAGAAAACAGCAACTGGCTCTTCGGCATCTTGTTAATAGGTTAGTTCCAGAAAATGCACGAATATGACATAAAGTGTGCATAAAACATGTAGATATCATCAATAATGTGGCATGGAACATAAGAAATTATCGATACGTTGGAGACGTATCAGCATCCCCAAGCTTAGTTACGCTGTCGTCCCGAAGGTAAAACGATAACAAAGATAATTTCTGGAGTGACATGCCATCATAACCTTGATCATACTATTTGTAAAGCATATGTAGTGAATGCAGCGATCAAAACAATGTATATGACATGAGTAAACAAGTGAATCATATAGCAAAGACTTTTCATGATTAGTACTTCAAGACAAGCATCAATAAGTCTTGCATAAGAGTTAACTCATAAAGCAATAATTCAAAGTAAAGGTATTGAAGCAACACAAAGGAAGATTAAGTTTCAGCGGTTGCTTTCAACTTGTAACATGTATATCTCATGGATATTGTCAACATAGAGTAATATAATAAGTGCAATATGCAAGTATGTAGGAATCAATGCACAGTTCACACAAGTGTTTGCTTCTTGAGGTGGAGAGAAATAGGTGAACTGACTCAACATAAAAGTAAAAAAGAATGGTCCTTCAAAAAGGAAAGCATCGATTGCTATATTTGTGCTAGAGCTTTTATTTTGAAAACATGAAACAATTTTGTCAACGGTAGTAACAAAGCATATGAGTTATGTAAATTATATCTTACAATTTGCAAGCCTCATCATAGTATACTAATAGTGCCCGCACCTTGTCCTAATTAGCTTGGACTACCGGATCATCGCAATGCACATGTTTTAACCAAGTGTCACAAAGGGGTACCTCCATGCCGCCTGTACAAAGGTCTAAGGAGAAAGCTCGCATTTTGGATTTCTCGCTTTTGATTATTCTCAACTTAGACATCCATACCGGGACAACATGGACAACAGATAATGGACTCCTCTTTAATGCATAAGCATGTGGAAACAATTATTATTCTCATATGAGATTGAGGATATATGTCCAAAACTGAAACTTCCACCATGAATCATGGCTTTAGTTAGCGGCCCAATGTTCTTCTCTAACAATATGCATGCTTAACCATAGGGTGGTAGATCTCTCTTACTTCAGACATGACGGACATGCATAGCAACTCACATGATATTCAACAAAGAATAGTTGATGGCGTCCCCAGAAACATGGTTATCGCACAACAAGCAACTTAATAAGAGATAAAGTGCATAAGTACATATTCAATACCACAATAGTTTTTAAGCTATTTGTCCCATGAGCTATATATTGCAAAGGTGAATGATGGAAATTTAAAGGTAGCACTCAAGCAATATACTTTGTAATGGCGGAGAAATACCATGTAGTAGGTAGGTATGGTGGACACAAATGGCATAGTGGTTGGCTCAAGGATTTTGGATGCATGAGAAGTATTCCCTCTCGATACAAGGTTTAGGCTAGCAAGGCTATTTGAAACAAACACAAGGATGAACCGGTGCAGCAAAACTCACATAAAAGACATATTGTAAACATTATAAGAATCTACACCGTCTTCCTTGTTGTTCAAACTCAATACTAGAAATTATCTAGACTTTAGAGAGACCAAATATGCAAACCAAATTTTAGCATGCTCTATGTATTTCTTCATTAATGGGTGCAAAGCATATGATGCAAGAGCTTAAACATGAGCACAACAATTGCCAAGTATCACATTATCCAAGACATTATAGCAAATTACTACATGTATCATTTTCCAATTCCAACCATATAACAATTTAACGAAGAAGAAACTTCGCCATGAATACTATGAGTAGAGCCTAAGGACATACTTGTCCATATGCTACAGCGGAGCGTGTCTCTCTCCCACAAAGTGAATGCTAGGATCCATTTTATTCAAACAAAACAAAAAACAAAAACAAACCGACGCTCCAAGCAAAGCACATAAGATGTGATGGAATAAAAATATAGTTTCAGGGGAGGAACCTGATAATGTTGTCGATGAAGAAGGGGATGCCTTGGGCATCCCCAAGCTTAGACGCTTGAGTCTTCTTAGAATATGCAGGGGTGAACCACCGGGGCATCCCCAAGCTTAGAGCTTTCACTCTCCTTGATCATGTTGTATCATCTCCTCTCTTGATCCTTGAAAACTTCCTCCACACCAAACTTAGAACAACTCATTAGAGGGTTAGTGGACAATAAAAATTAACATGTTCAGAGGTGACATAATCATTCTTAACACTTCTGGACATTGCACAAAGCTACTGAAAGTCAATGGAATCGAAATATCCATCGAACATAACAAAACTGGCAATGCGAAATAAAAGGCAGAATCTGTCAAAAACAGAACAGTTCGTATTGACGAATTTTATCGAGGCACCAGACTTGCTCAAATGAAAATGCTCAAATTGAATGAAAGTTGCGTACATATCTGAGGATCACTCAAGTAAATTGGCATAATTTTCTGAGTTACCTACAGAGAAAACAGCCCAGATTCGTGACAGCAAAGAAATCTGTTTCTGCGCAGTAATCCAAATCTAGTATGAACTTTTCTATCAACGACTTTACTTGGCACAATAAAACACTAAACTAGGATAAGGAGAGGTTGCTACAGTAGTAAACAACTTCCAAGACACAAAATAAAAACAAAGTACTGTAGTAAAAACATGGGTTGTCTCCCATAAGCGCTTTTCTTTAACGCCTTTCAGCTAGGCGCAGAAAGTGTGTATCAAGTATTATCGAGAGACGAAATGTCAACATCATAATTTGTTCTAATAATAGAATCATAAGGTAACTTCATTCTCTTCCTAGGGAAGTGTTCCATACCTTTCTTGAGAGGAAATTGATATTTAATATTACCTTCCTTCATATCAATAGTAGCACCAACGGTTCGAAGAAAAGGTCTTCCCAATATAATGGGGCAAGATGCATTGCATTCAATATCCAAGACAACAAAATCAACGGGGACAAGGTTATTGTTAACCATAATATGAACATTATCAACTCTCCCCAAAGGTTTCTTTTTAGCATTATCAGCGAGATTAACATCCAAATAACAATTTTTCAATGGTGGCAAGTCAAGCATATCATAGACTTTCTTAGGCATAACAGAAATACTTGCACCAAGATCACATAAAGCATTACAATCAAAATCATTGACCCTCATTTTAATGATGGGTTACCAACCATCCTCTAGCTTTCTAGGAATAGAAGTTTCAAGTTTTAGTTTTTCTTCTCTAGCTTTTATGAGAGCATTTGTAATATGTTTTGTGAAAGCCAAGTTTACAGCGCTAGCATTGGGACTCTTAGCAAGTTTTTGTAAGAACTTTATAACTTCAGAGATGTGGCAATCATCAAAATCTAAATCATTATGAGCTACAGCAATGGGATCATCATCCCCAAGGTTGGAAAAAATTTCAGCAGTTTTATCACAAGCAATTTCAGCAGTTTTAGCAATTTCAGGCAGTTTTGTACGCTTTGCACTAGGAGTAGAAACATTGCCAACACCAATTATTTTTCCATTAATAGTAGGAGGTGCAGCAACATGTGAAGAATCAACATTACTTGTGGTGGTAATAGTCCAAACTTTAGCTACATTCTTCTCTTTAGCTAGTTTTTCATTTTCTTCTCTATCCCACCTAGCACGCAATTCAGCCATCAATCTTATATTCTCATTAATTCTAACTTGGATGGCATTTGCTGTAGTAACAATTTTATTTTCAATATCCTCAGGTTTAGCAGCCATTTTATTAATTAAAGAAGATTGTGACGCAGACATGTATGAGATTCGGTTTTCAGCATTTGCAAGTTTAGTTTGCAACCCAGAAATCTCCATATTCAGATCTTCAAGTTGATTTCCTATATTCTTCAACAAGGTAGATTGTTCATTCATAGTTTTAGTCAACAATTTATTTTGCTCATATTGTGATTGCATAAAGCTCTTGGTAGATCTTTCAATTTCTAACATCTTTTCCTCATTAGGTGAAACATATCTACCATAAGAGTTACCACTAGCAGGATATGGCCTGGAATTTTGAGCAACCAATGAGGCTAACGGAACATTATTAGGATCAACATTAATCCTATCATTCACAAGCATAGACATAATAGCATCAATCTTTTCATTCAAGGAAGAGGATTCTTCAACATAATTTACCTTCTTACCTTGTGGAGCTCTTTCCGTGTGCCATTCAGAGTAATTAATCATCATATCATCAAGAAACTTTTTAGCCGCCCCCAAAGTGATGGACATAAAGGTACCTCCAGCAGCTGAATCCAATAAATTCCGCGAAGAAAAATTTAGTCCTGCATAGAAGGTTTGGATGATCATCCAAGTAGTCAGTCCATGTGTTGGGCAATTTTTAACCAAAGATTTCATTCTTTCCCAAGCTTGAGCAACATGTTCACTATCCAATTGTTTAAAATTCATTATGCTACTTCTCAAAGATATAATTTTAGCAGGGGGATAATATCTACCAATAAAAGCATCCTTGCATTTAGTCCATGAATCAATACTATTCTTAGGCAGAGATAGCAACCAATCTTTAGCTCTTCCTCTTAATGAGAAAGGAAACAATTTCAATTTAATAATATCACCATCTACATCCTTATACTTTTGCATTTCACATAGTTCAACAAAATTATTAAGATGGGCAGCAGCATCATCAGAACTAACACCAGAAAATTGCTCTCGCATAACAAGATTCAGTAAAGCAGGTTTAATTTCAAAGAATTCTGCTGTAGTAGCAGGTGGAGCAATAGGTGTGCATAAGAAATCATTATTATTTGTGGTTGTGAAATCACACAACTTAGTATTTTCAGGGGTGGCCATTTTAGCAGTAGTAAATAAAGCAAACTAGATAAAGTAAATGCAAGTAACTAATTTTTTTTGTGTTTTTGATATAGTAAACAAGATAGCAAATAAAGTAAAACTAGCAACTAATTTTTTGTATTTTGGTTTAGTGCAGCAAACAAAGTAGAAAATAAAACTAAGCAAGACAAAAACAAAGTAAAGAGATTGGGAAGTGGAGACTCCCCTTGCAGCGTGTCTTGATCTCCCCGGCAAGCAACGGCGCAAATTTGCTTGATGCGTGCAGTTGACACGTCCGTTGGGAACCCCAAGAGGAAGGTGTGATGCGCACAGCGGCAAGTTTCCCTCAGTAAGACACCAAGGTTTAATCGAACCAGTAGGAGTCAAGAAGCACGTTGAAGGTTGATGGCGGCGGGATGTAGTGCGGCGCAACACCAGAGATTCCGGCGCCAACGTGGAACCTGCACAACACAACCAAAGTACTTTGCCCCAACGAAACAGTGAGGTTGTCAATCTCACCGGCTTGCTGTAACAAAGGATTAGATGTATAGTGTGGATGATGATTGTTTGCAGAAAATAGTAGAACAAGATGTGCAAGAGATTGTATTTCAGTATAGAGAATTGGACCGGGGTCCACAGTTCACTAGAGGTGTCTCTCCCATAAGATAAACAACATGTTGGGTGAACAAATTACAGTTGGGCAATTGACAAATAAAGAGGGCATGACCATGCACATACATATTATGATGAGTATAGTGAGATTTAATTGGGCATTACGACAAAGTACATAGACCGCTATCCAGCATGCATCTATGCCTAAAAAGTCCACCTTCAGGTTATCATCCGAACCCCCTCCAGTATTAAGTTGCTAACAACAGACAATTGCATTAAGTATTGCGCGTAATGTAATCAGTAACTACATCCTCGAACATAGCACCAATGTTTTATCCCTAGTGGCAACAGCACATCCATAATCTTAGAGATTTCTGTCACTTCCCCAGATTCACGGAGACATGAACCCACTATCGAGCATAAATACTCCCTCTTGGAGTTACAAGCATCTACTTGGCCAGAGCATCTACTAGTAAGTAGTAACGGAGAGCATGCAAGATCATAAACAACACATAGACATTACTTTGATAATCAACATAACATAGTATTCTCTATTCATCGGATCCCAACAAACGCAACATATAGAATTACAGATAGATGATCTTGATCATGTTAGGCAGCTCACAAGACCCGACAATTAAGCACAATGAGGAGAAGACAACCATCTAGCTACTGCTATGGACCCATAGTCCAGGGGTAGACTACTCACTCATCACTCCGGAGGCGACCATGGCGGCGTAGAGTCCTCCGGGAGATGATTCCCCTCTCCGGCAGGGTGCCGGAGGCGATCTCCTGAATCCCCCGAGATGGGATTGGCGGCGGCGGCGTCTCTGGAAGGTTTTCCGTATCGTGGCTCTCGGTACTGGGGGTTTCGCGACGGAGGCTTTAAGTAGGCGGAAGGGCAGGTCAGGGGGGCACACGAGGGCCCCACACCACAGGTCGGCGCGGCCAAGGGCCAGGCCGCGCCGCCCTATGGTTTGGCCGCCTCGTGGCCCCACTTCGTCTCCTCTTCGGTCTTCTAGAAGCTTCGTGGAAAAATAGGACCCTGGGCGTTGATTTCGTCCAATTCCGAGAATATTTCGTTACTAGGATTTCTGAAACCAAAAACAGCAGAAACAAAGAATCGACTCTTCGGCATCTTGTTAATAGGTTAGTTCCAGAAAATGCACGAATATGACATAAAGTGTGCATAAAACATGTAGATATCATCAATAATGTGGCATGGAACATAAGAAATTATCGATACGTCGGAGACGTATCAGAACCCCAAGAGGAAGGTGTGATGCGTACAGCGGCAAGTTTTCCCTCAGTATGAAACCAAGGTTTATCGAACCAGTAGGAGCCAAGAAGCACGTTGAAGGTTGATGGCGGCGAGATGTAGTGCGGCGCAACACCAGGGATTCCGGCGCCAACGTGGAACCTGCACAACACAAACCAAGTACTTTGCCCCAACGAAACAGCGAGGTTGTCAATCTCACCGGCTTGCTGTAACAAAGGATTAGATGTATAGTGTGGATGATGATTGTTTGCAGAAAAACAGTAGAACAATATTGCAGTAGATTGTATTTCAGTAAAGAGAATTGGACCGGGGTCCACAGTTCACTAGAGGTGTCTCTCCCATAAGATAAACAGCATGTTGGGTGAACAAATTACAGTTGGGCAATTGACAAATAAAGAGGGCATGACCATGCACATACATATTATGATGAGTATTGTGAGATTTAATTGGGCATTACGACAAAGTACATAGACCGCTATCCAGCATGCATCTATGCCTAAAAAGTCCACTTTCAGGTTATCATCCGAACCCCCTCCAGTATTAAGTTGCTAACAACAGACAATTGCATTAAGTATTGCGCGTAATGTAATCAGTAACTACATCCTCGAACATAGCACCAATGTTTTATCCCTAGTGGCAACAAGACATCCATAATCTTAGAGATTTCTGTCACTTCCCGCATTCACGGAGACATGAACCCACTATCGAGCATAAATACTCCCTCTTGGAGTTACAAGCATCTACTTGGCCAGAGCATCTACTAGTAACGGAGAGCATGCAAGATCATAAACAACACATAGATATAAATTGATAATCAACATAACATGGTATTCTCTATTCATCGGATCCCAACAAACACAACATATAGAATTACAGATAGATGATCTTGATCATGTTCGGCAGCTCACAAGACCCGACAATTAAGCACAATGGGGAGAAGACAACCATCTAGCTACTGCTATGGACCCATAGTCCAGGGGTAGACTACTCACACATCACTCCGGAGGCGACCATGGCGGCGTAGAGTCCTCCGGGAGATGATTCTCCTCTCCGGCAGGGTGCCGGAGGCGATCTCCTGAATCCCCCGAGATGGGATTGGCGGCGGCGGCGTCTCTGGAAGGTTTTCCGTATCGTGGCTCTCGGTACTGGGGGTTTCGCGACGAAGGCTATTTGTAGGCGGAAGGGCAGGTCAAGGGGCGTCACGAGGGGCCCAGATGACAGGGCCGCGCGGCCAAGACCTAGGCCGCGCCGCCCTGTAGTCTGGCCGCCTCGTGGCCCCACTTCGTTGACTCTTCGGTCTTCTGGAAGCTTCGTGGCAAAATAGGACCCTGGGCGTTGATTTCGTCCAATTCCGAGAATATTTCCTTACTAGGATTTCTGAAACCAAAAACAGCAGTAAAAACAAAGAATCGGCACTTCAAAGATCTTGTTAATAGGTTAGTTCCAGAAAATGCACGAATATGACATAAAGTGTGCATAAAATATGTAGATATTATCAATAATGTGGCATGGAACATAAGAAATTATCGATACGTCGGAGACGTATCAGCATCCCCAAGCTTAGTTCCTGCTCGTCCCGAGCAGGTAAACGATAAACAAAGATAATTTCTGGAGTGACATGCCATCATAACCTTGATCATACTATTTGTAAAGCATATGAGCTAAGATCAAATCATTCAAAGCAAGTATCTATATTGACATAAGAGATGATAATGCAAGAGTTAGACAAGCTAGAAGTGTTCATGAACTATTGCTTTAAAGACATGCAACCGTACAAGGTTCATTAAAGATGTATTAAGTATTCAGCATAGAAGTTCTATCCTTCATTCCAAGCATCAAGTAAATTTTCACAACATAAGAAGGATTCAGTCAAGTAAACATAAACATGAACGTCATGAATCAACTGTTTCGAAGTCTACTCAACCGGTGAGCGCAAGCATTTGGTATTAGCACCAGGATGTTATGGCATAAAGAACGTTAATGGGGGTTTGAAAGGCCAAATGGAAGAAAGGCTTGCAAAGCTGTAAATGACCATTAGACAAGAGGAAGCCTTATGATCGAAGCTATGCAAGGAGTAGTGATTGCCATGCAACGGATGCACATAGAGCTATATGTGTATGAAAGCTCTCCAATGGAACTAGTGGGGGTGCATCCAACTTGGTTGCTCACGAAGACCTAGAGCACTTTTGAGGAGGCTCATCATTGGAATATACAACCCAAGTTCTATAGTGTAAATTCCCCACATAGTTATACTAGTAAAACATGAAAACTCTCTCATATGAATGTAGGTGCTGAACATGAGCACAAATGATGACTATGAATAATGCGGGTGCTAAAACATGAGCACAAGTGTGGATAAAAGATAGTAATGATACCCCCTTTTTTTTTCTTTATTCTCTTTTTTTTCTTTTTTTTCTTTTTTTTTCTTTTTTTTTCTTTCTTTTCATTTTTTCTTTCTTTCTTCTTTTTTTTTTCTTTTTGATGGCCTCCACGGCTCTTTTCATTTTTAGGGGCAACATCCTAATATGACAACACACTTTTTGGTACAAATAACTCATAATGAATGAAACATGATGTATGAAACTGTATGCCTCTGCCAGTGTAGCAGGATGTGCAATGATCTAGCGTAACATGGGTAAACCACACATCAGCTGTATATGATCATGCAAAGCAATATATAAATAATAAATGACAACATGGCATGTAATGTAAAAATGGATGTTGCATGGCAATATATCTCGGAACAGCTATGGAAATGCTGTGGTAGGTAGGTATGGTGGCTGTTTTGAGGAGATGTATGGGCTTATGTGTAGGAGAACAAGAGAAAGTTCTCCCACGGGTTTGGATGTACCGGCGAAGTATGCACAATTCTCAATGTGAGCAAAAGGCAATGCACAGTACCGAAGAGGCTAGCAAATTTGGATGGTGGAAGTGCCAAAAACCGTAGCTTAACATTAGTCAAAAAGAACTCACAAGCTTATTGCAAACAACTAGCAGGTTCATCATTAAGAGCATGATTAAAATTTACTCCAAGGAGGGCCGTTCACGGTGGCACAAGTACCCCGCTTGCGCCCTCGACCTTCAGCACAACTTAGTTATTACGATGAACTCTCAGACATGGAAAGCTATCAAGTCCAACTACGCCTTCAACTATTTAAATAGAGTTTGTAGTACGGCACAAGCTTAAAGACAACAATCCACTACTAATTTTAACTCATTTATCCAGCAAGCCTTACCATCTAAATATCTCAAAACATTTGCAAAGAATCAAGTTATCAAAGCTCAATGTTCTACAAGTATTTTATTATACACTACCACATGCAACATTTCCCGTTTCCAACCATACAACAATTTAACGAAGAAGAAACTTTGCCATGAATATTATGAGTAAAGCCTAAGGACATACTTGTCCATATGCTACAGCGGAGCGTGTCTCTCTCCCATACAATGAATGCTAGGATCCATTTTATTCAAACAAAACAAAAATAAAAACAAACCGACGCTCCAAGCAAAGCACATAAGCTGTGATGGAATAAAAATATAGTTTCAGGGGAGGAACCTGATAATGTTGTCGATGAAGAAGGGGATGCCTTGGGCATCCCCAAGCTTAGACGCTTGAGTCTTCTTGATATCTGCAGGGGTGAACCACCGGGGCATCCCCAAGCTTAGAGCTTTCACTCTCCTTGATCATGTTGTATCATCTCCCTCTCTTGATCCTTGAAAACTTCCTCCACACCAAACTTAGAACAACTCATTAGAGGGTTAGTGCACAATCAAAATATACATGTTCAGAGATGACATAATCATTCTTAACACTTCTGGACATTGCACAAAGCTACTGAAAGTCAATGGAATCGAAATATCCATCGAACATAACAAAACAGGCAATGCGAAATAAAAGGCAGAATCTGTCAAAACAGAACAGTTCGTATTGACGAATTTTATTGAGGCACCAGACTTGCTCAAATGAAAATGCTCAAATTGAATGAAAGTTGCGTACATATCTGAGGATCACTCACGCAAATTGGCATAATTTTCTGAGTTACCTACAGAGAATTTTGCCCAGATTCATGACAGCAAAGAAATCTGTTTCTGCGCAGTAATCCAAATCTAGTATGAACTTTACTACCAACGACTTTACTTTGCACAACAAAACACTAAACTAAGATAAGAAGAGGTTGCTACAGTAGTAAACAACTTCCAAGACACAAAATAAAAACAAAGTACTGTAGTAAAAACATGGGTTGTCTCCCATAAGCGTTTTTCTTTAACGCCTTTCAGCTAGGCGCAGAAAGTGTATATCAAGTGTTATCAGGAGACGAAGTGTCAACATCATAATTTGTTCTAATAATAGAATCAAAAGATAACTTCATTCTATTTCTAGGGAAGTGTTCCATACCTTTCTTGAGAGGAAATTGATATTTTATATTACCTTCCTTCATATCAATGATAGCTCCAACGGTTCGAAGAAAAGGTCTTCCCAATATGATGGGACAAGATGCATTGCATTCAATATCCAATACAACAAAATCAACGGGGACAAGGTTATTGTTAACGGTAATGCGAACATTATCAACTTTCCCCAAAGGTTTCTTTGTAGAATGATCAGCAAGATTAACATCCAAATAACAATTTTTCAGCGGTCGCAAGTCAAGCATATTATAAATTTTCTTAGGCGTAACAGAAATACTTGCACCAAGATCACATAAAGCATTACAATCAAAGTCATTGACCTTCATCTTAATGATGGGCTCCCAACCATCCTCTAGCTTTCTAGGAATAGAAGCTTCGCGTTCTAATTTCTCTTCTCTAGCTTTTATGAGAGCATTTGTAATATGTTGCGTGAAAGCCAAATTTATAGCACTAGCATTGGGACTTTTAGCAAGTTTTTGAAAGAATTTTATAACTTCAGAGATGTGGCAATAATCAAAATTCAAACCATTATAATCTAAAGCAATGGGATCATCATCCCCAATGTTGGAAAAAAATTCAGCAGTTTTATCACAGGCAGTTTCGCAGTTTTAGCAGTTTCAGGCAGTTTCTCGCGCTTTGCATTAGAAGTGGAAACATTGCTAACATCAATTCTTTTATTATTATTAGTAGGAGGTGCAGCAACTTGTGTAGCATTAGCATTACTAGTGGTGGTAATAGTCCAAACTTTAGCTATATTCTCTTCTTTTTCATTTTCTTCTCTTTCCCACCTATCACGCAATTCAGCCATCAATCTTATATTCTCATTAATTCTAACTTGGATGGCATTTGCTGTAGTAACAATTTTATTATGATGATTCTCATTAGGCATAACTTTCGATTTCAAAAGATCAACATCAGCAGCAAGACTATCGACTTTAGAAGCAAGTATATCAATTTTCCCAAGCTTTTCTTCAACAGATTTGTTAAAAGCAGTTTATGTACTAATAAATTCTTTAAGCATGGCTTCAAGTCCAGGGGGTGAATTCCTATTATTGTTGTAAGAATTCCCATAAGAATTACCATAGCCGTTGCCATTATTATAAGGATATGGCCTATAGTTGTTACTAGAATTGTTCCGGTAAGCATTGTTGTTGAAATTATTATTTTTAATGAAGTTTACATCAACATGTTCTTCTTGTGCAACCAATGAAGCTAACGGAACATTATTAGGATCAACATTTGTCCTATCATTCACAAGCATAGACATAATAGCATCAATCTTATCACTCAAGGAAGAGGTTTCTTCGACAGAATTTACCTTCTTACCTTGTGGAGCTCTTTCCGTGTGCCATTCAGAGTAATTGATCATCATATTATCAAGAAGCTTTGTTGCTTCACCAAGAGTGATGGACATAAAGGTACCTCCAGCAGCTGAATCCAATAGGTTCCGCGAAGAAAAATTCAGTCCTGCATAAAAGGTTTGGATGATCATCCAAGTAGTCAGTCCATGGGTTGGGCAATTTTTAACCAAAAATTTCATTCTTTCCCATGCTTGTGCAACATGCTCAGTATCTAATTGTTTAAAATTCATTATGCTACTCCTCAAAGATATAATTTTAGCAGGGGGATAATATCTACCAATAAAAGCATCCTTGCATTTAGTCCATGAATCAATACTATTCTTAGGCAGAGATAGCAACCAATCTTTAGCTCTTCCTCTTAATGAGAAAGGGAACAATTTTAATTTTATAATGTCACCATCTACATCTTTATATTTTTGCATTTCACAAAGTTCAACAAAATTATTAAGATGGGCAGCAGCATCATCAGAACTAACACCAGAAAATTGCTCTCGCATAACAAGATTCAGTAAAGCAGGTTTAATTTCAAAGAATTCTGCTGTAGTAGCAGGTGGAGCAATAGGTGTGCATAAGAAATCATTATTATTTGTGGTTGTGAAGTCACACAACTTAGTATTTTCAGGAGTACCCATTTTAGCAGTAGTAAATAAAGCAAACTAGATAAAGTAAATGCAAGTAACTAATTTTTTTGTGTTTTTGATATAGCAAACAAGATAGCAAGTAAAGTAAAACTAGCAACTAATTTTTTGTATTTTGATTTAGTGCAGCAAACAAAGTAGTAAATAAAACTAAGCAAGACAAAAACAAAGTAAAGAGATTGCGATGTGGAGACTCCCCTTGCAGCGTGTCTTGATCTCCCGGCACAGCGCAGGAAAAAGAGCTTGATACGCGTACATCACGCGTCCGTTGGGAACCCCAAGAGGAAGATGTGATGCGTACGGCTGACAAGTTTTCCCTCAGTATGAAACCAAGGTTTATCGAACCAGTAGGAGCCAAGAAGCACGTTGAAGGTTGATGGCGGCGAGATGTAGTGCGGCGCAACACCAGGGATTCCGGCGCCAACGTGGAACTTGCACAACACAAACCAAGTACTTTGCCCCAACAAAACAGCGAGGTTGTCAATCTCACCGGCTTGCTGTAACAAAGGATTAGATGTATAGTATGGATGATGATTGTTTGCAGAAAAACAGTAGAACAATATTGCAGTAGATTGTATTTCAGTAAAGAGAATTGGACCGGGGTCCACAGTTCACTAGAGGTGTCTCTCCCATAAGATAAACAACATGTTGGGTGAACAAATTACAGTTGGGCAATTGACAAATAAAGAGGGCATGACCATGCACATACATATTATGATGAGTATTGTGAGATTTAATTGGGCATTACAACAAAGTACATAGACCGCTATCCAGCATGCATCTATGCCTAAAAAGTCCACCTTCAGGTTATCATCCGAACCCCCTCCAGTATTAAGTTGCTAACAACAGACAATTGCATTAAGTATTGCGCGTAATGTAATCAGTAACTACATCCTCGAACATAGCACCAATGTTTTATCCCTAGTGGCAACAACACATCCATAATCTTAGAGATTTCTGTCACTTCCCCAGATTTACGGAGACATGAACCCACTATCGAGCATAAATACTCCCTCTTGGAGTTACAAGCATCTACTTGGCCAGAGCATCTACTAGTAACGGAGAGCATGCAAGATCATAAACAACACATAGATATAAATTGATAATCAACATAACATGGTATTCTCTATTCATCGGATCCCAACAAACACAACATATAGAATTACAGATAGATGATCTTGATCATGTTCGGCAGCTCACAAGACCCGACAATTAAGCACAATGGGGAGAAGACAACCATCTAGCTACTGCTATGGACCCATAGTCCAGGGGTAGACTACTCACACATCACTCCGGAGGCGACCATGGCGGCGTAGAGTCCTCCGGGAGATGATTCCCCTCTCCGGCAGGGTGCCGGAGGCGATCTCCTGAATCCCCGAGATGGGATTGGCGGCGGCGCGGCGTCTGCCGGAAGGTTTTCCGTATCGTGGCTCTCGGTACTGGGGGTTTCGCGACGAAGGCTATTTGTAGGCGGAAGGGCAGGTCAAGGGGCGTCACGAGGGGCCCAGATGACAGGGCCGCGCGGCCAAGACCTAGGCCGCGCCGCCCTGTAGTCTGGCCGCCTCGTGGCCCCACTTCGTTGACTCTTCGGTCTTCTGGAAGCTTCGTGGCAAAATAGGACCCTGGGCGTTGATTTCGTCCAATTCCGAGAATATTTCCTTACTAGGATTTCTGAAACCAAAAACAGCAGAAAACAGCAACTGGCACTTCGGCATGTTGTTAATAGGTTAGTCCAGAAAATGCACGAATATGACATAAAGTGTGCATAAAACATGTAGATATTATCAATAATGTGGCATGGAACATAAGAAATTATCGATACGTCGGAGACGTATCAACCGGCTAGGGGCAAAATAGCTTTTCTTCATTTTTAAACAGAAAATGCTCCCGAACTCCGATTGACATGAAACCAATTTTGTTGAAAAGATAACGACAAATAGAACCCAACAAAAACGGTGAAGACGTCCAAACTCGAAAACGCAATAGAAGATGCATGCGGATTCCGTTTTCGATGAACTTGGGCTTGTTGTAAAGCTAGCAACAAGATCAAGAACCTCTCACAGAGAACCACCAAGAAGCAATAGGGATATGCAAATTATGCAAAGTATTGAGCTCCCTAAGATGATGTGATCAAGTTACCCAACCGAAAGCCCCTCTTGATACTGCGGCTATCTATCCTATAATCCGGTCTCCCATCAACCACCTTGAGACCGGTAAAAGGAAAACCTAGCAAGGCCATAACTTTGTCTTGCGCATCCCGCTTGATCTTGATAATAACTCTTCAAGCTTCACTCAAGCCGAAATGCCTCACTTGATCATTGTTGCTTCGTGAAGACTCACAAATGCTCCCCGGCCCATACACCATGATGGGAAAGCTCCATTGATGCACATCTTCACATGTCCATTATCACCAAATTGCCGGCAAGCTTCAAGTATATGATCCTCTTGAGATACTCAACTTGAACTTGCCCAACTCAACCTTGATGACGATCACCACTTGTCGTCATCCTCTCATGGGCTATATGAGATCTCACTTTTGATGCATGCCCATGGAAAGATATCTAACCCACATAGACAACACAATGGCACATATATCATGGGTTAGTTCATGAAGCATAATTGACAAGGCTTACCATACCACATGACTTCACGTGGCACATTCTTCATGCTTCATGTGTTGACCAAACTTGAATCTATTATTCACTCTTTGTATTGGTCAACCTTGTATCTTCTCATGCTCTATAATACTATCTTGAGGTGTATAAATAACTCTTCATTTGTTTGCATGCTCTAAATCTTAGTCAACCATGGCTCAACTCATGAGCCTATCATGACACCGACTTAGAGCCATATCATGAGTTCTTCACTTGTAATCAAGAACTCAAGGTCTTGATCATTCATTGCTTATAACATAAGCTAGAGCATGGATAATATTGAGTTCCACATAAGAACTCCATCTTAATTTCTTCTTCTTGATCATATCACATATATATCTTCAAATCCATGATCTTGATGCCAATACACAAGGTATATCTTTATCTTCATGGCATCCATACTTGAATCCAACACATGGACTACAAGTAGTACCTATGGAATATTCCTTCATATAAACTCAATGAAAACATTAGTCCATAGGGGTTGTCACTAATTACCAAAACCACACATAGGGGCAATATACCCTTACACCTGGGGTGTGCGGCATGTGATAAGAACCAACTAGGGTGGTGTATACCTCTCAGTCGATAGTGTTGATGCTCGCGTCTCTGTTCGATGAGCTATGCACGTATATGGAGTACAATAGTTCTTTCAGGCCGGGGTTTTTGTAGAAATGGATCGAGTATAGCCGGGGGGTGGGGGCATTGGTTGGACACTTTGTTCGGTGCATGCAATGGCAATCCCCAAAGATATGTCATAATTTTTTGCATGATTTCTCTATTTTATCTCATCTTCATGTTTAACAGGTTTAGCATCAATATTTTAGCACAAATCATAAAACATGTTATAAAATAGATATGCAAAATTCATAGTCTACGTTTGGAATTCAAATTTAACCATAAAGTAAAAAAATGATCACAGATGGCACAATGTTCGTGCACATATATAGTAGAACATAGTGTTCAACTGATCCGCGACAATGATCTTGGCACGTGCTTGTTCATACCAAGCCTTCGTCATGTCGTCCATGATGCTTGTATACATCGGCCAACATTACTCGGGCTTAGTGAGCAACTTGAGACCTACTTCCTTTGTCTTGCTCCCAACTTGTCGGTTGCAACCTTTTCCACTTCAATTTGGACCTTATCTTCTATGTTTGTAAAGCTCTTGAAAGTGTTTATCTTTCCGGAGCCCTCTTGGATTTCCTCTTTTCTCGCTTGACACCTCTTGAGCTTATTATTTTGGGTAAGGATTATAGGAGTCAAATGTTCTCATATACATCCAAGGAAATGTTCACACAACTATACACCCAAATATTCATACAATTATGCAATCAAAAAAAAGAATGGTCATGAAACATACATTGGTTGTGGGCGTCGAGTTGCCAATAGCCAGGAATGCCCGTGGATCCATTACAACACCGGTGAGACGTCCACTATGTACGAGGTGTTGAGATCAAATGGCGACAAAATGGAAGAATTACATGGATAACATGCCGATCCGGGGGAGAGGGAGAGGGGAGCTAGCTAGCATGGTGGCACGGTGGCACGGTGGGATCACGGAGGTATGTCGGTGATAGCGAGAGGTCGATCTACAAGAGTCATCCAATTAAAGTAATATTTTATGCCATCTTTGAAAGTGCAGCTACTTAATTGTGACCATGAAAATAACCCACTTGCTCGCGAGAGTATTACAAAGACGTTGCATCAAATTTATATTAGAACGTGATGTTAATGCCCATATGAATGGAAATCAAACACTACAAACACTACAAAGAAGTTGCATTGAAATTATCTTGTCTATAAATGTTATACTCGTGCCACCATGTTTATGAGAGTATTATCAAGTGAATCCATGAACCCGATCCACTTTTTGTTATAAGAACATACTTTTAAGTTACTACACTTGCGTTCACATTTTCTATAATTACTTATTCTAAAAATACAAAAAGATATATCGCATTTGCAGCTTTTATTTACAATATTGGGTTTTTATTTCATAGACATGGGGCGACTTTGTTATTTTGTAGGGGCTGCCTCAAGAGGGAGAAAGAAACTTGCGTAACTCCCTGAGTTTGATAAACCCTGACTCATATTTGTGGGGGTAAAGAGTCATTTGCTACAACACTTTGTGCTTGAAGTCGCAATAAGGTTGTGTACAACGTAGTTTGTTGCCATCAACGGGTGAAAAAGCAATATTAGCTGACTTGTCTCATTCTTTCCTTAATAGCTTCCAAAGAATTGCAGCCTTGGCATGATGACCAGGCACTTCTAGTGGGTCACCATTCTAAAGAGCAGAGATGAGAGTATGCCAGTAATTAATTGTAGCTTTTGTGTGAAAGAATTAGGCATTTGCATTCTCTAGATTGACCTATTTTGTTTCCCTCTATGTCTCCAATAAGTTTGCTGATTACGCAGAAGTGAAAGCACGCGGATATCTCTTAAATGTTATTTTTATTTAGTTTAAATTATCAATTCTTCAAAAATTATCCAACATAACAATGACCATATTGACTTTTGGAATCAAAGCCCAAAAACAAGTCCAATTCGTTGACCAATACTTTTAACCCCTTCAAAGGTTTTCGAACTTAGCAGTATAATTTTGGCACTATCAAATTGACTAACCGGTAGAGTCCAAGCATTTTCGACAGTTTGCTTAAAATCAACGCGCTGCAGCAAAAAATTCTCAAGGAAGAACATAGGAATAGGATTTCCAACCTGAATAACAAAGGGAAAATGATCTGACATTAGCTTAACCAATGAAGTTAACAAATTTGGGGATCTGATTATGTCCAAGAGGTAGAAGTAAATAACCAATCAAACATTTTTTTAAGCAAAGCATCCTGATGCATGTTGATCAATGCGTATTTTCTACCCATAAGAGCTTGCTCTATAAGTTCTGAACTATTTATAGTTTCACCGGAGAGCATCATGTCATTTATGTCCCCACTAGGTTTGTTTCTATCATTTGGGATCTGATGAAGTTGAAACCACCGATAATAACCCGTACTTGAACGTTGTTGAATCAATTTAAACCCTTTGACGAGGATGTGGAAAAGATGATGGCATCGAGCCCGGACAAGGGAACATATGAGGGGGACATTAACTTTGGCTTGGAGTGGGAGGGCCAGAGCTTGAACAAAACTTATCAAGGAAGATCAGATGCAACAGTAGCACAAAGATGAGGCGAGGCTGACCAAAGCTTGCGGGGTGCGTGCCCCTGGAGGAGATAGTATTAGGCTCAAAGCAAGAGGGTCCAAAGGTGGTGCACAAAGTAATGGGTGATCAGCATGTCGAAGTTGGGACGCAGATACCAGGTTAGAGGCGTGTGGCGAGAGCCGGCACCAGGAGCTAAAGGAGGCGAGGTAGAACCGTAGAGGAGTGGGAAAGACATGAAGTTGGGAGCCAGCATGTAGCAAAGGTGAGGATCAGCGTGGGCTGGTGGGCGGCAGAAGGGGTGAGTAGTGGCAACTCGGTTCTTGGGGATCCGTAACGCGAGGAGACACTCTACCCTCGACGGGTGAGAGAAAGATGAAAAATTACAATGACATTCTTCTTGAGGTAAATACGGCGAAAATTATGACTAGTTTTATAAAAGAAGGGGAACCGAATTAAGAGAAGTTGCAGAAGCAGTGGGGGTTTGAGGCTCCCGAGTTTGAGTGATCTCTTTATTTTAGAAATTCAAAAATCTTACTTACAAGTTTCAAAAAATTATTTTAAAAATATAAATGTATGCAATTACAGATCCTACAAACACACAAATTCCCAAATTAAAATAATTTTTGTTATGAACTACACAAAAATAAAAATAAAACAAGAATCTTAGTATAGTTCAAACTCCAAAATTTTCCTCTTTTGTGTGCATCTCAGAACTCGAATAATTTAGCGTTGCGATTTTGCGTTCTTGTAGGATACATCATTGACTATATTCAGAGAAAGACATATCCTGAAACTTGTTAATAGTATGTTTCAATTGTTTCAAAATAAAGGAAACAACGGAGCTTGGGAGCCAAAGAGAGACTCTTCGCCGAGGCTACTCTTTTAACTTCTTCAAGATAGTACTTCCGTTTCAAAATAATTGTCGCAATTTTTGTAGATTTATACGTATTTATCTCTCTTTTCCAAAATAAGCCATCACAAATTTATCTAGATTCATATGTATCTATCACTAAAACAAGTCTAGATATATGTGAATCTAGATTTATCTAGATTCATATGTATCTATCACTAAAACAAGTCTAGATACATGTGAATCTAGATAAATTTGAGACATTTATTTTGAAAGAGAGGGGGTAGTAGGAAGGGGCGGTGGCTCCGAGCCGAAATTCAGCTGCACATAAATTTCGAGTTTTTAGGGACTTAGGGTTCAATCCACCTATACAAGTCTACCCAAAAGCTGAAAAGAACATGCCATTTTTTTTTTTATGAAAGCCCCAGCCTGTGGAAAAGAACCGGCCTTAACGAAACAAGATTCTTGAGAACCCCTTCTCCTGGGCTACCTAGCAAGTAACATGTGTCATCTACCCCGTCTTTGTCCTCACCTCTGTCTTATGCATGGATTCCCTATCAACGACTTGGTTGCGGCTGTTGCCGAAACATTGAAAAGAGCTTCTTCACCAATCCATCATCGTTTTTGCTGCTGGGTCTTCTTCTGTTCATCCTATTAGCCTTCAACCTGCTGACCAGCTGTGCTGCAGCCGGCCACGCCTTGGCCTGCTTGATATTGTTCTTCGTGTCGCTGTTTACTGAATCTCTGCGTTTCTTTGACCTCGTAGATGACTGCTGGTCAGTGTTGTTGGTCTGGCAGGGCATCACGAGCTTGAGCACCTTCTTCCAGTTCCAGTCGCCTCCATAGCCCAGGCATCTGTATCTCACCTCCTGCAGGCTCGCCGCGCGCTCCAGCCGCCGTTGTGATACCAGCCTCCGATCATCACCGGCCCCAGGGTGGTCGTCATGACGCACCGCACTAACCTGAACAAAATCAAATAATCTATCTTGTCAAATACACCGATGAGTTATTTTACAGGTCTAGTCGAGTGAGCTATCAGTAGCCTACAAGATGTGGAATCCGTACCGGTTTGATATCGCGCCGTGGAGGAAGAGGCGGCTTTGGGTGCGGCGCCGGCGTCGTTGCAGAAGTGGCTCTCAGCTGCCGCGAGTACTCCAGCAGGTCGGCCCGACGGTCCGCTCCGCGTCGCGGCGTCTCGTGGCTTCTGCCGTGCAGATGGTGGTGAAGATGATGGTGATGATGATGATGAACACTGTGGTGGTGGCGATGAATCTGTCGTGACGAGGACGAGGCAGCAGACACGCCGCCGCCATCTTTGTTTCTCCTCGGCCTCACCACGTAGAAAGTCACAAGCACGGCCTTCCCGCTCCCGGACTGCTGCTGCTTCTTCTTGCTATGCTTGCCCATCTTCATCGCACAGTGATAGAGAGATCGATGGATAGAAAACCTGTCGTTGTTGTGCAGGCACAGACAAATATATATACCACCTATCTAGCTGAAAAGTTCTTGTGCCGAATCAAGACTTGGCATACGGCGTTATCGGTTATTCTGCCGGAGGATTCAAAGACCGTGTGTGTGCAAAACGGACGGATGCATCGATACGTCCGGACACCATCGACCTCTTGCCTGACGACCCAACCGGCCGGGATCTGATTGGTCTCCTGCGAAACTGCTCTGGCTCTAACTGCCAAAAGGCATCACCAGTCCAAAAGTACCCATATCCAATGCTACTGTGTACCAACCGTATTAGGGCGCATTTGGTCCTTAAGATAATCTGATGCCGTCATCACGTATTGTAATCTCCACCTTATAATCTACTCATTCTGTCCCATAATAGGTTGTAATAACTTCTTATGATACTATAGGACAGAGTGATCAATTTTTTTGTGGGTGCCGTTTACCCCATAAGAACTGTGTAAATCAAGTAATCCCTCCGCTTCGTAATTGGTGGAAAAACAGGCTTTGGTCGCGGTTGGCAACTGCCATTAGTCGCGGTGGCGCAACCGCGACCAAAGCAGCGCGACTAAAGGCCCCCCCCCTTTAGTCGCGGTTCCTTACGAACCGCGACTAAAGGCCCGTCCACGTGGGCCGCGAGGCGGCGCCCGAGGCGGAGGACCTTTAGTCGCGGTTCTTACGGCCAACCGCGACTAAAGGCCTCACGCAGGGTTTAGGGTTTTAGCCCCCTCCCCCTAAATCTGGTTTCTTTTTAATTTGTATTGTTTTATTTCTTTTGGGTTTTAATTTTGAAGGAGTTTCACATATTCTACTAGATCGTATACATACATGCATATGAATGTACAATTTCAAACAAATTTGAAATTAGAACCAAAAAGAATTCAAGAGGAATATACAATATATATTCAATATCGGATGACCATATACAATATATATTCAATATCGGATGACCATATACAATTTTGAACAAGTTAGTTACAAATTCTGGTGCATATAAAGTTCTACGTCATCGTAATAGTGTTCTCCTCTAGGATCGATGACTTCCCTCGCCAACCATCCAGCTAGTTCCTCTTGAAGTGGTCGGAAGCGAGCTTCTGGACTAAGCGTCTTCCGGAGGTTATTCCTCAGGATGTTGTTCTCACACGTCTGGTCCCGCTCATTGCAGTATCTCCGGATCCTCTCACAAACATAGTATCCACATAGATTGGTCCCCGGTGGCTGAATATCCCCAGTCGTCCGCACTGCCATTTTAAAATGTAGCTCTTTTTTGAATTCACCGACCTTGGTATCTACGAACCGTCTCCAAACCCTACGAGGCAAAGAAAATTAAATAAACAAGAGAGTTATTAATTAGTTACTTGATATTAGGAAATGATGAACGAAATAGGCCGATCGATATAGAGCGCAAATGAATGAAAATAATTACTTTTGCATCATTTTTCTCATGTCGCCCCAAAGCGCCGGATCCATATTCAGAGAGTCGTGGACGAGAACCGAGGAGGTCTGAACTTTAATTACCATAAGAATCCAGTGGAACCTGCGGACACGATACATGCACGATCATGCATAACTCATCGATTAGCCACATACCATGCATGGAGTAAACAAAAGAGAATGTGCTCAAGACAAAACACTCACCCAAAATGGTAAGGAAATAGAATATCACTTTTCTGTTGCTGTTTTCTAATAAACCGCCACGGAGTCATCCTCCACGTCGGCGGGGTGGTGTTCTAACACATGTGAATTAACGATGTGTGGGTCAATGAACCCAACATCATGGATGTTCCTTATTCGCATTTCCCGCTTCTTCATTCTCGCATAATAGCGTACACAACAAGATAGTTAGGACAGTGCGAGGTGCAATGAACGAGATGGGGTAGAAACTAATAAATCACTTACGTAACGTAGCAACCGATGATAGATTTGTCGAGGTCGCGCAGATTGAACAGTGGAACAATTCACTCGATGAATTTGTACCCGGTAATGTTTGAAGTGATGCTCATATCTAACTTCCGCATAGATATAGTCTTTGGCGTTTTTATGTTTTATGTAACCCTTGTACCAAATTAGCAGACCTTTCATTTGTCGAGGTAGATCCTCTTCCCGCGAGGCTCGACGAGAGGGCCATTCTTCACATATGTAAATACTACGTCCTTCATTGGCGCCTCATCAAGGCCTAGCGGTGCACGAAGAGTGATACCTAACTCGGCCGCTTGTTCTCTCGGCACTCGTTACGGTCAATCCCATGTGCTGCCGCAGCTGCTATGATATCGGGGTCATCGGATCGGCGGCTTTCACTATGAGCGGGGCGATCGATTGTTTACTTTGTTCCCAGCTGGGCAACTTCTTTCCCCTTTTCTAATTTTGACTCGGCCTCCTCCTCCAAGGCTTTCTTCTCCGCCAACTCTTGGTTCCTCTTGAACGCGAGTGCTTGCCTACGAAGTTCACGTAAATAGTCGTCGTGCTGATTCTTCGCGGCTTGGGACGGTGTGTTCAAAAATGACTTAGCCCACCGCTTTTGCTTGTCGAATATACGGCTTGGGCTCGCCTCTCTTTTCTTCTTGCACTCCTCCTTCCATTTCTCATGCTTTGAGCAGCCACGGCCGCCGCATTTTCCTCGACACTAAGTTCCCAAGGCCTCGGGATGAGAGGCTTGAGTGATGGCTCTGGTATCTTTGTTTTCTTAGGTACATAAGGGTCCGGGTTAATAACCCAGGACTGCTTCGCTTCTTCGCGGAGGTGGATTGGGGCGGTACACGGTGTCGATCACCCGCCGGACAAGGATGGGGCGGCATCGTCGGCCGACGTGAATGAGGTGTATTAGGTGAAGCACCACCGCCACCGTCACCGCCACCGCCATCACCGCCACCGCCACCGTCACCGCCACCGCCACCGTCACCGCCACCGCCACCGCCATCGTCACCGCCACCGCCACCACCACCACCGTACGGGGTGGACTTGTTGGCGCCTCGCCTCGGAAACTTGATAAATTTCTTACGCCATAGAATGAACTGGCGCTTGACATCTCCAAGTCTTTTCACCCCTTCGGTGTAGCAATGTCAATGTCCAGGTCCTCAAACCCTTGGACTATCTCCTCCACCGTCACACGAGCATAGCCATCTTGAATGGGGTTGTTGTGGTGGAGTGCTCCAGTGGTAAAGCACCGCCGATGGCTACCTTCATGGACATGTTCCCGATAGGATAATACAGATGACATGCTTTCATCTCCTTTATATCGTCCACGGGGTAGCGAGGAGGCTCCGCTGGAGTAATTTCGACCACCGAGGCTCCGGTGCAGTAATTTCTTTCGTCGGTGCACCAGCCGGTGAGGCCTCCGTGGAAGCCACGCTGCTTCTTCTCCGCTGCCGGCTTCCGAGATCCATTGGATGATCTTCAGCATGTCTGCGCCCGAGCTGCATCTCTTTCGGCGACTAGTACACTCACGGTTTTCTTCATCACATCCATTTCCGTTACCAACTTCGCCACAACATCTGCATCCCGATCCATCTTTCTCTTACGGCTTCTGTAACCGTACGGGTCATCGTTCTGGGGGAACCCTACTTTCCACGGAATGGGCCCCATGCCTCGTATACGTCCTCCGTGTTCGGGATTCCCGAGGGCTTTGTCGGGCGTCGTTCTCTCCGTTGAACCTGATCCTCCCCTCTTGAGCCTCCCTCATTGCCTCAATAAGCTTTTTGGTGGGTGTAATTATTTTGCCCTGGTAAACACACTCCCCTGTCTCCGGGTTCAGCGATCCCCCATGCCCGTACCACCAGCTTTTGGCCCTTGGGTCCCATCCCTCCGTACCTGGACGGATTCCTCGCGCCCTCAGCTCGTTCTCCATCTTCTCCCACTTAGGCTGCCAAAAGCGATACCCTCCTGGCCCCATTTTATGATTGTACTCCTTCTTGGCCGCATTTTCCTTATTTTTTTTCGATAGTTCAAGGAACTGCTCCGATTTCTTTTGCTTCACAAATTCTGGCCAATCATGTTGCCTTTCTCATATTGTCCTTTGAAATCCGGAGTCTTGCCCTGGTTGACAAAGTCATGGGCTAGATTTTGCTTGTATTTCCGGAATGCGTTGGCCATCCTAGAAAGAAGCGAATCGTTTGACTAGCTTGCGCCTCTCCTTGTTTTCCGCAATCTTGTTACCCTCCTCATCGTATTTGCGGTATTCCGGAGGTAGAACGAAATGTTCCATAAGCTTGTTGAAGCAATCTTTTTTTGTTCTCTTATCGACAAAAGTGAAACCAACACGTGCCTTCTTTGGCTCATTCCACTCCTGGCGGGTGATCGAGACGTTGTCTCTAACAACGGCTCCGCATTGGCTGACAAACTTGGTGGCGTTCTTGCTGGGCTCCAGCGGCCTGCCGGTTGCTTCGTCGACAACATCGATGGTGCATGTTTCTCCTGGTTTCATCGTCTTGGTTGCGCCACGCTTCGACGACGTACTCGATTTTTTCGACGATCCGGCCGAGGGCTAAAATAAGAAAGAGAGTCGCGCGCGTTAGTACACACACATTTATTCAAATCAGTTAGTTTGTATCACCAGACGCTAGCTCAATATGTATATATATATACCTCGGCGCCGGAGGTGGTTGCTACTTCCAATTGAAGATCGTCGTTTATCGTCGTTCCTTCGGCATCATCTCGCTGGCGACGGCGCCTCTTCATCTTCACACTCAAGGTTCGATAAGAAGAGATATCATCTTCTTCTTCTCCGGTCGACAAATGGAATATCGCCTTTTATGATGCCGAACATATGGTCTTCAGCGTCCGGATCATAGTTGTCCGTAATCGGGTCAGCTCTATCGTCCGCCATATGTCGATCCCGAAAACATGTAGTCAAAACAAATTAATTGTGTATATGCCGGCATTATCATATCTCTTCTACATATAAAGAGAGAGGGCGACGAGGGAGGCGAGAGGGGGACGCAGTGATCGCGTGACCGAGAGAACGGTGGTGGTGGCGAAAAGGGGACGCTGATGACCGCGTGACCGAGAGACCGGTGGCGGTGGCGAAAGGGGACGCAGAGACCGGTGTGGCGGTGACCGAGAGACCGGTGTTGTTCTACATTTTGGACGAAATTCACTACAGATGATGTGTGTAATTGTTGTGTATGAGATTAATTGTTGTGTATGCAAGATAACTGTGAGTAAATTAACAATGTTAACAATATAATGTAAAATCAATAAGTTTACAACATTAATTTGTTCTACATTTTGGAAAAAATACTACATATGATGTTGTTGTGTATGCAAGAGAACTACATAAGTAAAAATAACAATGTTAACACTGTAAAATTTATAAGTTTACAACATTAGTTTTTTTGTATTAATTAGCAACAAAAACAATTTTGTTAAGTTAAGTTAAATTTTTAGTTAAGTTAAAAAAACAAAATTAACAAAATTTAACAAAGTTTACGATTGTTAAATTTGTTAAATTTGTTAAATTTGAAAATTGTTAAATTTGTTAAATTTTGTTAACTTTGTTAAAGTTTACGATTGTTAACAATTGTTAAGTTAAGTTAAATTTTTAGTTAAGTTAAAAAAACAAAAAAAAAACAAAAAAAAAGAGAGGCAGGGGGCGCCGGCCGTCTCTCTCTCTCTCTCCCCGCGCCCTCGATCTCTCTCTCTCCCGGCCGGGCGCAGCGGGCGGCGGCGGCGGGCAAGCGGCGGGCAACAGCGGCCGGCGGCGACGAGTGGGGGCGGCGCGCGGTGGCGCCGGCAACAGCAGCGCGCGCGAAGCCGGCAGCGCTGCGGCGGCGGTTGTGGATCGGCGCGACGGGCCGGGGACGGCGAGATCGACGACGTACGGCGGCGGCTCGGGCGCGGCGACGGCGGCGTGACGACGACGGCGACGGCGGCGAGGCGACGGCAGGGCTTCGGCGGCGGAGAAGGAGGCGACAGCAGGCTTCGGCGAGGAGTTCGATCGTCTGTCGCGCGGAGAAGAAGATGGCGCGGCGGCGGTTCGGCGCTGACATTTATAGTCCCCCTTTAGTCGCGGCGGGAGGCGACCCGCGACTAAAGGGTACCCTTTTAGTCGCGGTTGGCCTCGCCAACCGCGACTAAAGGTATTCCCCGGCGAGGTTTTTCCCGTTCCTGTGGGCAGGCAGATTTAGTCGCGGTTGGCGAGGCGACCCGCGACTAAAGGTCTTTTTTCAAATTGCTTTTCTTTTTCAAAATCATAAAATACAAATAATATATCAAAAAAATCAGAAAAATAAAACTAATTCAATTCAAAATTTTAAAAATACAAATTATATATCAAAAAAATCAGAAAAATAAAACTAATTCATTTCAATATGTTAAAAATACAAATTATATATCAAAAAATTAAGAAAAATAAAACTAATTCAATTCAATATGTTAAAAATACAAATTATATATCAAAAAATCATAAAAATAAAACTAATTCATTTCAATATGTTAAAAATACAAATTATATATCAAAAAATTAAGAAAAATAAAACTAATTCAATTCAATATGTTAAAAATACAAATTATATATCAAAAAATTCATAAAAATAAAACTAATTCAATTCAAAATGTTAAAAATACATATAATATATCAAAAAAATTCATAAAAATAAAACTAATTCAATTCAAAATCTTAAAAATACAAATAATATATCAAAAAATTCATAAAAATAAAACTAATTCAATTCAAAATCTTAAAAATACAAATAATATATCAAAAAATTCATAAAAATAAAACTAATTCAATTCAAAAATTTAAAAATACAAATTATCAAAAATTCATAAAAATAAAACTAATTCAATTCAAAAGTTCGTTGGCCCCCTCTTCCTGCCTCTTTCCGCCGACCCCTCTTCCCTCCTCGTCTTCCCGCCATTTCTTCCCTGTCTTCCCGCCTCTTTCTTCCCGCCAATTGTTTCCCGCCAATTTCTTCCGGCCTCTTTCTTCCCGCCAAATTTTTTCCCGCCAATTTCTTCCCGCCACTTTCTCCCCGCCTCTTTCTTCCCGCCTCCGTCTTCCCGCTCCCATTTTTCCCGCCATTTGTCACTACATATAGGTAGCCCGGCTTGGCCGCATCACATCTCTACAATCTCTCATCACTCTCTCATGGCTTCCACCGCACCCACTCTAACCTACCGGCAGGTGGAGGAGCTTTGCGCCTCGAACTACCCTTGCCCTCCGGCTACCGCGTCCTCGCCGGCCGGAGCCTAAGCGCCGGCGGCGTGCCGGTCCCTCCCGTCCTCGTGTACCGCGCGCCGGCGGCCATCACGAACCACTACTACCTCGACCTCACGCCGGAGCAGCGGATGAATCCCCGCCGGCATCCCGATAACCACATACTTGGGACGCCTTCTTCATCAATCGGCGTGAGAGGGCGCTCGCTGTATGAGGAGGACGGTCCGCCTCCGGAAACTTCCACGAGGCGGTCGTCGGCTATGGTGGTACGGCCGGACTTCTGCAGAGCGTCATGGACTACATCACGGCCGGCGATATCCCCGCCCGCGCTACCCTCGATTCGAGCCACGAGCGCCGCCCGACGACAGCCGACGACAAAGCGACGACGACGCCGGCAACTTAGAAGGCGACGACTACCAAGACAACGGCGGCGGCTATGAAGACTACGAGTATGCATATTATACGCCTAGGCAGGAGTATGACTAAATCACTCCAAATTTCATGTATGCAGGAGTATGACTTAGTCACTCCAAATTTCCTATATGCAGGAGTATGACTTAGTCACTCCAAATTTCATGTATGCGGGAGTATGACTTAGTCACTCCAAATTTCATGTATCATCAGTGCTATCTCGAGTCAATTGAATCATTCGAAAATGGACACCAAACACATCACGGGTAATATAATTCACATGATTCATTCAACAAAGTTTGGTACAATAAATTATTACACATCATTTCTTCCCTTGTGTCCCCGCTTGCTTACGATTGTGCCGTATCCATGGAGCATCCTCATCATTTAACTTAATGCTTGGGTCGGTGTTCACTTTGAAGGGCGGAATTTCAGCAAACATATTATAATCTTCTCGACATGTCTGTCTTGTCCTCCACTCCCACGATGTTTCTTTTCCCTGAAAGAACAATGTGGCGCTTTGGATCATCGCATGATGTACCGATCGTTTTCTTATCTTTCCGTTTCCTCGGTTTGCTACTCATGTCCTTCACATAGAAAACCTGAGCGACATCTTTTCGCTAGGACGAATGGTTCGTCAAGGTAACCAAGATTGTTGAAATCCACCATTGTCATTCCGTATTGCTGGTCCACCTTTACCCCACCTCCGTTAGCTTGAACCATTTGCACCGGAACAAAGGGACCCTAAAGGAGGGTCCATAGTCAAGTTCCCATATCTCCTCTATGTAACCATAATATGTGACCTTTTGCCCATTCTCGGTTCTTTTGCATCAAAGCGGACACCACTGTTTTGGTTGGTGCTCTTTTTATCTTGGGCGATCGTGTAAAATGTATTCCCATTTATCTCGTACCCTTGGAAAGTCGTTATAGTCGAAGATGGTGTCTTGGCCAACATGTACAAATTGATCTACAACCTTATTGTCACTCATTAAATGTTTTCTCAACCAACCGCCGAAAGTCTCCATGTGGGCCTTCCTAATCCAGGATTCGGGCTTCCTGTGGTTGTCCGAGCGTAAAATATTCTTGTGTTTCTCAAAGTACGGAGCCACCAAGCTGGAATTGGTCGAAGCGTGTGGTGTGCTTCGCCAGAGAATGGCCGTCCATACATATCATTGATTTCCTTCCGATCGTGCCTTTTCCACTTAGTCTCCCTCGTGCCGCGATTGAGGAAGACCAATCGGCTTAAGGTCAGGAACAAAGTCAACACAAAACTCAATTACCTCCTCATTTCCATAGCCCTTGGCGATGCTTCCTTCTCGGCCTAGCACGGTTACGAACATATTTCTTTAATATTCCCATGAACCTCTCGAAGGGGAACATATTGTGTAGAAATACAGGACCGAGAATGGAAATCTCATCGACTAGGTGAACCAGGAGGTGCGTCATAATATTGAAGAAGGATGGCGGGAACACCAACTCGAAACGACAAGACATTGGATCACATCGTTACGTAACCGTGGTAGAACTTCTGGATTGATTACCTTCCGAGAGATTGCATTGAGGAATGCACATAGCTTCACAATGGGCGATCGAACATTTTCCGGCAGAGCCCCCTCAAAGCAATCGGAAGCAATTGCGTCATAATCACATGGCGTCGTGAGACTTCAGGTTTTGGAACTTTTTCTCCGCCATGTTTATTATTCCCTTTATATTGGACGAGAATCGACGGGACCTTCATACCGCTCGGGCATTCAAAAAAGATGACCTTCTCTTCTTTGGTCGTAGCGTAGCCGGCACGACCTTGAAACCGTTCCGGATGCCGGTCATCGTGGTCTTTCAAACTTTGCTGGTCCTGCCGTGCTTCCTTTGTATCATTTGACTTCCCATACACGCCCAAGAAGCTTAGGATGTTCACGCAAATATTCTTCGTAACGTGCATCACGTCGATTGCAGAGCGGACTTCTAGGACTTTCCAATATTCTAGCTCCCAGAATATAGATTTCTTCTTCCACATGGCTACGTGCCGTCAGCTCCCTTCGGAACCGATTGTCCGCCAGACCCTTTCCAAAGATGACTTTCAAACCCTTGACCATATCAAATACCTCAGCACCGGTGTGTTCCGCAGGCTTCGGCCGGTGATCTGCCTTGCCGTTGTAATGCTTGCCTTTCTTTCTTCTTGGATGACCTTTCGGAAGAAATCGACGATGCCCAAGGTACACGTTCTTCTTACAATTTGGCAAATGTACACTTTCGGTCTCATGTAAGCGGTGCGTGCATGCATTGTATCCCTTATTTGTGATCCCGAAAGGTTACTAAGAGCAGGCCAATCGTTGATGGTTACGAAAAGCAACGCTCGTAGGTCAAATTCCTCTTCTTTGTGCTCATCCCACACACGGACACCAGGTCTGCCCCACAGTGTAAAAGTTCATCAACTAATGGCCTTAGGTACACATCGATGTCGTTGCCGGGTTGCTTCGGACCTTGGATGAGCAACGGCATCATAATGAACTTCCGCTTCATGCACAACCAAGGAGGAAGGTTGTAGATGTATAGAGTCACGGGCAGGTACTATGGCTGGAGCTCGCTCGCCAAAAGGATTCATGCCATCCGTACTTAGACCAAATCTTATGTTCCTTGCGTCACTGCAAAATCTTTGAACTCTCTGTCGATCTTTCTCCATTGCGTTCCATCTGCGGGTGTCTCAACTCCCGCCCGACTTACGGTCCTCTTTGTGCCATCGCAACAACTTGGCATGCTCTTTGTTCTGAACAGACGTTTCAACCGTGGTATTATAGGAGCATACCACATCACCTTGGCGGGAACCCTCTTCACGGGTTTACGGCCCTCAACATCGTCACCAGGGTCATCGCCTCCGATCTTATAACGCAATGCGGTGCATACGGGCATTCATTCAAATTCTCGTATTCACCGCGGTAGAGGATGCGATCGTTGATGCATGCATGTATCTTCGAACCTCTAAACCTAGAGGGCGAGACAACCTTCTTTGCTTCGTACGTAGTGGCGGGCAACTCGTTATTCTTTGGAAACATATTCTTCAACATTTTCAGCAAGTTTTCAAATGCCGAGTCAGCTACACCTGCTGTGCCTTCCATCTCAAAGAAATCCAGTGCAGCCCAGCTTTTTCAGACCATCATCGCATCAGTACGGCGCCTTCTTCCGTGATCCTCTAACATGCGATCCAAATTCTCCCTCTCTTTTCGATTTGCAGCGTCTCCGTGCATCAGCAATGGTCCGACCAAGATCATCAACGGGATCATCACGTGCCTCTTCTTCACCTTCCCCTTCACCTTCAGCATCCTCCATGAAAGTATCACCGAAATGAGCAAGATAGCTTTCATCATTGAAATCATCCCCTTCTTCATCTTCTTCCATTATAACCCCTCTTTCTCCATGCTTGGTCCAACAATTATAGCTTGGCATGAAACCGTGCCGAGCAGGTGCATGTGAACATCTCTTGAGGAAAAGTAACCATTCTGATTCTTACATTTAACACATGGACAGATAACAAAACCCCCCTGCTTGTTCGCATTGGCCACTACGAGGAAATCTTTCAAACCCGCACTGAACTCGCCGGAGAGTCGGTTACCGTACATCCATTGTCGATTCATCTGCATTATTATAATATAAAATATATAATTAACCAGCATGCATTTGTTAAACTAACTAGCTACAAACAATATAAATTAAACAATGAACTACACACACATGCACATTTTATCAACGACACATCAAAGGTTCAAGTTGCTAACCGCGATCGAGGAGGAAAAAATAAATGAGAAAGCTCAAGTGTGGCTCCAACACTTCATATCATGTTTGTTTCATGCTCTTGGGGCATTTCATCAAACACCTTATGTGCATAAGAGGAACCAAAAGCAAACCTAACACCCACTTGTGAAGCTTGTGAAGAGAATGGCACCAAATGGCTAAGTGTTGGCTGCTGGGTGGGTATATATAGGGGAGGGGCTTTAGTCCCGGTTGGCCTGGCCAACCGCGACTAAAGGCCTTCGGGCACCTTTAGTCGCGGTTGGCCTGGCCAACCGCGACTAAAGACCCCCCACGTGCACCGGCTGGCCACCGAGCGCCCTGGGCCCAGGCCTTTGGTCGCGGTTCTCCTCCCGAACCGCGACTAAAGGTGCCATTAGTCGCGGCTCCTTTACCTTCGCGACTTATGGGGCTTCCCGGAAGCCTGTTTTTCCACCAGTGAAGTTTCGCTGATTCAGTACAACTTTGTACTATACCAACGAAGCTTATTATGGATCAGAGGGAGTGAGACACGAATGCCGTTGAGAATGATACAACTCAACATGAGTTGCACTTTAGACAAGTATATATATGCGGTGGAAACACCTATTTACTCAACTTAATTGTTTGCTCAACTCTTACAGGATAAGTGGTTTACTCCGGTGTCGCATTTATAACCTTATCCACCTTTTTATGGATGAATTGGCACTACGAAGTTGACAAATATAACATCCAAACCGTCAAACTGCTATTCACATTTGCAACGGTTGCTCTTTCACCTTGGCTATTGTCTCCCGTGGGTCAGGGGAAATCAACTACTCCCACTTTATGCACGTCGATAGATGTAACTCACCAATAGTTACATGATGAGTATGGATGAAGATGGTGCAAAAAGTTTTCATGTGCGCCAGACGAAAAAAAAAAGATAAGCTGCAATTTCGAAAACAAAAATATGAAATTAGAGAAACAGAAACAAAACAAGTTTTGGCAGAAACAAATGCATAGATGAAATTCGTGAACAAGTCATACAAGAAATCCCCTTTTCGTTTAGGAGATTTTTTTTGCGAATGTAACATGGTCTCAGTGGTGGTCGATAGACATGCGGCCCACGCCTCTTGTTATTCACTCTCACTATGTTTCGAGTATTATATGTTTTGAGCACTATCTGTTCACATAACTACTTTTATATTTTTATATTTTTTTCACTTTTCAAAGAAACATTGTAGTGAAAAAAACAACAAATTTTCATGTTCAGAAAACCCAAAAAAGAGTGGGTCAAAAGCAAATGATAGCACCCATTTAGAGCCCATAGAAAAGAGCCCGTCAGCTCTACAAACCTACAGACGGCGGGCCATCGAAGCCCAAAGCCCCCTTCCTCTCCTCCCTCCTCCAAACCTCAAACCCCACCACCTCTCCGGCAACCTCGTCGCCGATGACTCGCATCACCGCGCCGGAGCTGTCCCCCTCGCCACCGGACTCCCCGCCTCCCGTGCGCCGCTCCCCGGCCCCGGCCTCGGCGACCCCGCCCTCCCGCCGCCGCCACTCCCCGTCCCCGTCCCTCGCTCTCACCCCCTCGTCCGCCTCCACCTCCGCCACCTCCTCCAGGCCCAAGACCCGTCCGTCCCCCAAGAGGAAGTACTCTCCGGCGCAGTGGGTCCCCGTCTCCTCCCACCCCGCCTTCGCGCTACGCGGCGGCCAGGGCCAGGGCGGCGGCGGCGCTGCGTGGGATGCCGCCGCCTCGAGGCTCTTCGTGTGGGATCCTTCGGCGCGCGGCGTCCACCGGATATCCGTGCGGATTCGCGACGCGGAGCCGGACAAGGACGGGGAGGAGGTCGCCGTGGAAGCAGCCGTGCCTTCCGAGGTCAAGTGATTTTCGCATTTTCCCCGTGAAATGGTAGCCGGCAGGGATCGCATCGGTTCTCCCCATTTTTTCTCGGATTGCTTTCTATTCACTTGGAGGCATACGTTTGAGAATTGGGCAACTTCGCATCGGTTCCGCAGCATTAAAGCTTCACTGACCTATTTTTTATGTAGTAGCATATGATATGATGGAAGTATGTAAAATACTCCTTCCGTTCCACAATTCTTGTCGTGGTTAGTTGTGGATTTTCAGGTTTGGGAGATTTGACGAGAACATATAAAAAATGATATAGTACATGGCTAGACTGTCTAGGGCTCCAACTATACATACATGTAACTTCTACCTGGTACAAACTCCGCCCTACGCCAAGTATATAATTGGCTACCGTATATTTAACCCTTGGCATACGACATATAAATGATGTTGACCAGAGGTGGTGTATTTCTTATTTGCACACTGACAAAGTGTGCAAAATAATTAATTACCGACTCCCTACTGATAATGGGGAAAGATTCTATCCCCACATCATGATTGATAGCTTTTTTGGAAGGTGCATATTCATATGCAAAAAAATAAGGACAATTTTGCATTTCTATCCTGTTTCGGTTGCAGCAGTATTGCTTCATTTGATCTCTTTTCGCCATGAAACCCTGTTATAATTGAATGTTATTGATTTTGCTTGTAGCTTCTGAAACAGAAATCCTTTATGTTTCAACATTGAGCATTCTTTCTTTACAGAGATGATTGTCTTGCTCTGACACAACTGATGTTGCTTGTTGTGCTGTTCAGATGTTGATGCCGGAGATAGACCTTGGTTATGAGGTCACTCATATAACACTCAATACTGATGGTTCATCACTACTCCTAGCTGGATCACATAACATAAATGTTTTGTATGTACATGAGAGGGTATCTGAAGATGGTGACACAATCATATGCAGGTATATATCTTCATTACAACTTCATCTCGTGTTCATAATGCACTCTTGCTCTTATATTTCCTGAACGTTCTGAGATTTTTCTAGTTATGAATACGTTTCTTGCAATAAAAATCAAAATCAATGAAACGTTCTTTTATTTCTCCTGAATGGCATTATTCATGCACATCGAAAGCAATCTTCCAAGTACTCTCCACATTGTGGTATTGAAAGGGCATCTACAGAGTTGTCATTCGGTCTTCAGTTTTCATTAATGATACTTGTAGGCTGTAGCTACCTTTTCTTTCTTCTGGTGGTATTGTTTCCAGCTTCATTATACTGTAATGTTTTCTCCCCCTATATTTGGCTACAGGACTGCACCTGTTGCTTCTCACGTCTTACCTCGCAACAACGATGGCATAAAAGTGATGCAGACATCCTGGCACCCTTTTAGCAGCAGCCATTTTGGGGTTTTAACATCAGATGCTGTTTTCAGGTAAGCTAAATAGATTTTGATGCTATGTGGAGCAATGCTAATCTTAAGCTTACTTGACCTACAATTGTTGGAGTTGATAATATATTTTCCTCCTCCATTCCCATATGATGTTGTTCTCCATCAAGTACACCTTTTTTTTCAGCATGGCATCAAGTATCTTTATTTATGCCTTAATACCCATTCTTCATCACTTTTTGAAAATTGCTCCATGACTCTTTGATAGAAATCAAGAACTATTTATGCAGGTTATTTGACCTTTCAAATGATTTAGTGCAACCAGAACAGGAATTTTATTTGCAGCCAATTCTACCTGGAAGATGTCAGAATGCTTCGTCAATTTGTCCAGTGGCATTCTCTTATGGGAGTGATCATCTGTGGGATAGATTTTCGGTATGTCTCTTGATTGCAGTTCGCCTAAACAATGAAGACCCTCCTCTATTATGCTTGACATTGTACCAGCAGGATTATTATATTAATCTAGCAACCAAGATGGCATCACTGTTTGTTACCACCTAAAGTGGAAAATAAAATAACTTCAAACCAGCTTTGGAGCAATTTGGTGGTGAATTTGACATGTGGAGATTTATCTTTTTGCTAGTTTAAGCTTATGTCATAGTACAGATATTTGGGGTATCAATTGATAACACTATACAGTCTACACGGTATCTTTATCTAACGAATCTGGGAATGCCATGCTGATTTTACTGTTTCTTATGTCAATTCTATTTTTCTGTGGTTGAAGTCAATGCCCATGCTATATTAATAGTTACAGAAACACACTTGATTGCTCATGCATATCCAAATTTCTTTCAAGTTGACATTTGATATGTTGTTTAGACATATGTATGTAATCTCTTCATAGTTACCTGATTAGGATTATGTGATGTATGTTGAGTAGCCAATTCTTGTGCTTGGTTTCACATGTAAGTCCATCCTTTATTGCAGGTTTTCATCTTATTCAGTGATGGTTCAATTTTTGTGCTCTGTCCCGTTGTTCCATTTGGAAGGTAATGTTGCACTCCTCGTTGTAATCAATGATGTCTAACATTGGGAGAACTACTTAATGCCAGTTGTTGGTTCTATTTACTTCATCTGCATGTTAGTTTTGACAATTTATTTTTCTATGATGCAGTGACTATAGTAAGAGATATATTGAAGAACTTTATGAAGATGTTAATACATTTGGCTTGAAATCTTTGAATCCAAATGTTGTCACGAACTCACATTTGGCCATTGCATGGTTGGAGGCAACATTTCCGGAGTTGTTACGTCAATCAGCAGATGGCAGCACACTGATGTTAAGAGCTCGTCCATATGCCCCAGTAGACGATTCTTTGACTCTGCAGGTCTGCTTCTTTTAACTTCGTGAAATATTTGTCTGGAGAATGACCCAGCAAAATGTGGCTGTGTGTGTTTAACTGGAGAACTCAACCTGTGAGCTTGAATGTGGGCTAATGCTTCTTTGACCTTCGTGCGGCTAGACGTTTCCATTTTTCTCATGTATTGCTATATTCTGGTTGAACATAGTACTATCAAATAATCGCTTTGAAAGAAAGGAGTAAATGGCTTCTGTTCAGAAATAATTTTGGGTGATACCATGCATATGAGTAGCACAGTACCTCTATTTGTTTACGTGTACAAATTTAGGATACTGTAACACAGCCATGGTGAAGAGGCAAGCAACGTGCATGCTTCTTAAACTAGTACTCCCTCGGTTCGAAAATAAGTGTCGCAACTTTATCTGGATCTGGATGTATCTACATATTGAAATGAGACTAGACACACAAAAAGGAAATACTTGTTGAAATTCATTTTACTGTGACAGGGCTCTTCAATAACCATTGAAGTGGTTGTATTTGACTGAAGGTAGAAATTTAGTGCTCAATCCGAATTCTGAAGTGAGTGCAAGAAACAAGACCAATCTGTATCCTAAATTTGGAATTTAATGATACAAGTTTATAAAAAAAGTTATAGGAAAATTACAAACTCCAGTTTTTTAGGGGAAAAACCAGCTATTTGTAAATTGCTTTGGTAACAGGGAAATGCCATCATTTCTTTTCATAAGGATCTGATTATTCAAATTCTGGCTGCATGTTGTCTATGTGACTACCATCCTATGCTTTTATTATCAATCAATGTGTATTAATCAGATTGAGTACCCATGCAGGGGCCTCTTTGTAGAGTTTGTGAGGAAAACAATGAACTTGAAGGCAAGGGCAGCTCTTGTGATGGTAAAGCTGTGGGTTTTGTGTACAGCTCAGTTGGCAAAGATTCAGTTCTTGTAACCGCCTGGGGTAGCGGACAGCTCCAGATTGATGCTCTAGCTGATGAAATTCAACCACAATGGAGCATTGGGGTTCCTACTTGCCTTAATTTCAATTCAAACGGACACATAAAGAGCGTTGCTATGAAATGTGACTCAAATCCACAAGATTCGTTGGCCCTGAGATCACATCGCACATCCAGTACGGGATCAAATGTGAAAAGCAATACAGAAGCTGTCTGGATGGGACACACTCCTCCTTTGCTAAGACTCTCAATTGTGGATTTGGCACTGCCAAAAACTCCTAACAGTAGCTCTTTATCATTGTTTCTGGATCCCCTTGTCCCAGAGAGGTTTTATTGTGCACATGGTGGGGGACTTGACATGGTCACATTGCACTTCCTGCCATTTTCATATCCTGAGATGGCTTCGACGCCGCCCTCTGTGCATCCTGTACTCACCACAGGCAACAGTGATACAACTTCTCCCTTCCTTTCTGGATTCGTCACCATAGCAGATGCATATGGCCATGTGCAGTTAGTTGGCATTACACACACTGCTGAGTGCTTTGTGGTAGAGATGAAGGGTTGGAAGGAACCAACACCTCTTCAGCTTGACATACATAGCAAGAGCATCAAGGATGTGGAATCTGTCACAACTGGAATGATCAGCAAAGAACTTATTGCTGGTCCAGATCCACCCATACTTCCATCTTCATCAGGCCTGAGGTCGTTGACTCCTGACTCCATTGAAGGGAAGTCCACACTTCATCACTATATTAAGGTTTTCCATGAGCACTATGTGGAGTATGGACACAAGGTAAGAGCTCTCATTATGATATTTTGTGGATATCTCTTATCAACTTAGGTTATGTCATCTGCCATTGTTGGTGGACAAGTAAAATCAGTCGGTTCTGCAGATACTTCAACCTCGTACATTTTTTATTCCTCGCAATATAAGCATACCATTACTGTCTGAGAGTTCATTTTAATGATGCTCAGGTTTTCATCGAGCTCAAGGAACATGGAGATTATGTGAAGACAGAGATTGAAGACAAGCAGAAACGCTTGCAGGCAGTTAAGCAATCCCTTCTATCCATAGAAACCAAAGATCAGGAGTTAAACAAGCGGATAGATCGGGCCTCCAAGGTATACGATCTGCTGGAAAAGCGCATAGAAAGCTTCAAGATGCTGCCTGCCGCAAACAAGAAGCCACTGTCACAAGCAGAGCTGGAATTCAAGTCACAGCTTGGTCCGTAACTAAGAACTGTGACCTTGCACTCTCTACTTTACAACTTCATAACCTAACAAAACTTTGTATCTGCTAAAACTTCTGCAGATAGGTTTGCGGACGTGGAGCTGGATGCACTGCGCTCTTCCATTGCTGCCCTAAGCGCGAGGATGAGACGGTTTGCCCACATGTCCCCAGGTGGCGCAGCTGGCACGGGGATGGCACCATGGCAGGCACCAAAAGCAGGAAGAAGCCATGTTACAGAGTCCCAGATGTCGCTGATGAAGTCTTCGCTCGAGAGGCTCTCGCTCATCAATGAGGAGAACAATCTGAAGCTACGGCTCATTGAAACTGAACTCAAGAACAAGGAACAATAGGTGGTATCTTATCTTAAAACCTTTTTGTTCTCATCTTCTGTCTGGTGACATGTTTCGGACTACTGACTGCCTTGCCCCACGACTGAACATAGCACCGCCTTTGGGTGCAATTAGCGAACACATCAAATATGTAGGGTGCAAGCAAGCTAGCACTACTACTAGATGTTATGTAACTAAATGACTTGTAACTTTCAGATCGCTTGCCTCTGCCTTTTTTATTTCCCGGGGATTCTGGTCCTTACATACATCTGTTCACTTCTACCTACTTAGCTGCACTATGTGATCGACATTGGTGAGTTGGACAGGGATCAAGTGGTTCCATAGTAAATTATGTCCAGGAAGATAGTTGTGGATCTCCATTGTGCCTTAAACAGTTACATTAACTGTTTTAAGGTCCTTGGGTGATGTGTTCACCAGCCCCTGTTAGTAACATAGCATGGAAGGCCTAGCCCTTATCAGTATTCCTATTCACTTGTTAAAGAAATGGCTATAAAGAACGAATTAACCCTTTATCCCTTTTTTTCTTTTTAAATACCCCCTACCCAGGGAAATAAGAGTAGGACAAAAGATATGGAGTGCAATCCAAAAAAAATTGGAATTATTCCTTCCTCTAATACATATTCGTACAGAATTCCTTATAAACTAATGCCTAAATCTTTTCATTTATTAATTTAATTATCTCTACCTCACCGCTCACAATATGGCTGTATATACTGTATTCTCGGTGTGTGCCAAACTACAATCATACAACTAGCTGTGTCTGTGCCCCATGTTGCTTCCCCACGGAAGCTTGCTGCCGTTCAGCCCAGCGAGTGTGTTAATGCGAGCCTGGAGCCCTGGAGACGTCTCCCCTTACAGAGGAATGGTTAAGGAAATGGCAAGGATTTTTATTTTTTTTTAAAGGAGGGTAAAAGCTTTGCCCAATCCATTAATTAAGTAGAGGAATACCGGACGTGCACGATTGGAACCTGGGTGCGGGCGTACCCAGTTTTCCAAAAAATAAAAAAAATGCGATTTAAAAGTTTCAAAAAAATGCGAAGTAAAATTTTGCATGTACATATTATGTTGATACTTACTCCTATGCGTTTTCACCAAAAAATATTATTGTATGTGGCCTACACAAAAATGATAAAATGTAAATTTCCATCCCTGTGAATAGTACAATTCATATTCACTAGTTTCATTTTGGGCATTTTGTCATTTTTGTGTAGGCCACATACAATGATATTTTTTCGTGAAAACGCACACGAGTAAGTATCAACATAATATATACATGCAAAATTTTACTTCACATTTTTTTGAAATTTTTAAATAGTATTTTTTTGAATTTCTCATAACTGGGTGCGCGCGTACCCAGGTTCCGTTTGGCATTTCCGGAGGAATACCTAGTTAATTAACGGGAAACCGGGCGAAAAAACCGTTATAACAACACCACCATCCACAGATGCTAGCAACACCTACAACACCACCAACCACGAACGACAGAAACTCCTACAACCACAAACTTTCAAACAAGAGAGGAGAATCATCCATCAACCAACTGCGATCTCCTTTTTTGTGGCGCCACTTTTCTTGCTTCTATTCCTGAGGTAGTCTTTCACATTCTGGATTTTGCCCCTCAAAGACTTCTCCTCTAGGAGGCGAGCAATCTCCTTGCTACATCTAGAGCTAGCCACCTCCAACCTAGCGAGGAGGTCGCAAATCTCACTAGCAAAGAGCGCATCAGAGTTAGGTGCCAAAGCACCTGCCTCGATAACTTTGTCGCCACAATGGCTTGCCTCCACCGGCGGTGGTGAGGAAGCCACGTCCGAAGTCACAAGCGAGTCCACCTAAAGGTGAACCATCGAAAGAGGAGGGGAAGGGTCCTCACACAGCTCAAAGCCAAGAGCCAGTCTCAGCGGAGAAGACACAGTCGACACCAGAGTCAAGGTACCATCTATGCCTTCGCCCTCAGAGGCAGCCAACACAACAGGCTGCAGCGGCTGGCAAGGACTATCACGAGGAGAGAAACAACTATAGAGATGTTCTTCCTCCACCACCGACGACTTCTGGTCAGCGGATCCAACCTGCACGGTGGCGAGCTCCTGCCCACCAGAAGAGCATGCTTCTGTCGGCTCCAAAGAAGCACCAACGCGTGCCAACAACAGCTTGAGACTTGCCACCTCATCATGAAGGGGGCGAGCCGCCTCCTCGACCCGGTTAGCAACCAACTGATCAACCTCCATGTGAAATAAGGCAAACTAACATCGAAGGCGAGAGTCCAAATTGGCGTTGACATTGACCTCCTCGCAACAATTAGGAGAGGGCCTTGGAGGCAATGTTGCAGGCGACAACAAGCGGCACACGACTTCAACCCAACTCTGGGATGCCGAGGGACGACGAGGCTGAGCAGATGGAGAGGCGCTCCGCCTACAAGGAGCATGTGCATTCGGAGAACGGGCACGAGTGTCTAGAGAGCGAGAACGAGCATCGGGAAAGCGCGCACGGCAGAAACACTCCCGATGACCAGGACGACGACAACGGATGCATTTGAATGGCTCACGACAAGTGTTGACCTGGTGGTCACGCTCGAGGCACCGAAAGCATCTCCCACAAGCCCAACGCTTGAAGGCGAGACTACGCTCAAGGCATTCCTCCTGAAGCAAAGATGATGGCTCGCGGCCGAGGCAACCGCCCCGACCCACCTTTACCCAGCCTTCGTCATATCCAAGAGCATCAGGAGCAGAGAGGCCGCCACAGGGCTCTGTTGGCGCCCCCTCAACATGGCACAAATCAGTGGTGCCACGAACCTCGCTGGAAACGGTGCCGGTGGTGGAGGCCAACAACGGCTATGGAGCCAACTCTCCATTGCCGTCGTCGTCATCGAAGCCCAAAGAAGCAACCCATAGCAAGCCCGGGGCCGACAGAGTATCCTCTCCAGGAAGGGGCACCTCGGCAGGGCCACCCGAGACAACCGGCGGCAGTGACAAAGACCCGAGCCCCTCGACCAACACGGCAGGGTCGTACAGCATCCCGTCGGAAGAGCGAGGACCAGTAGGAGGAGCGGCCATCGTCGCAGTCCTATTGCAATGGTGAGGACGAGGCAGGCGCGGGGGAACTTCTTCAGGCAGGACCAAGGTGGACGTCGATGCAGCCGGCCGGGGCTGAGAGCACATCGTCGGGGCCGTCGGCAGTAGGCCACAGGTGGCGCCGGTGAGGGGAGCGAGGCCGGCGGGCGGCAGGGCCGGAGCCAGAAAGGCTGCCTTGGAGTCGAGCGGGCGCTTGCGGAACTGACGGGCGCGACGACGCATCTGGCCACCAACGGACGGGTCTGACCTGCGGCGGAGCAAGCACCACGGCAGGCACCACAGGATGGGTGGTCGAAATGGCAAGGATACTAAGTTTAGAGATCACGAGCAGAAGCTTTGGCTAGGGCGCTAGGATTTCTTTGATTCACACGTACTCAAAACATAGGTATAGAAAAGAAAAGGTGTAGACTTCATTCACACACAAAAAACCTCCATCTCATGAGGGTTGTCTGAGATTTGTTAAAAATTAGATATATCTATACACTAAATAGTATCTAGATACATCCAAATTTTGACAAATCTCAGATAACCTTCATGGGATAGAGGAAGTATTTTCTACAAAGAATTTGAATCAGAGTGTTAAACAACACAGGAAAAACATGAATTCTAGTAAAAAGTTAAAGTGGATGAGAAAAATTCTCCAAGAGTGCAAAGGAATCCCGAAATTTGATATGGATCCTATTCCTGTAAGGGCCAATTCATACGGAATACCTTTAAATCAAAGGAGCTCTCAGCATGTGGAAGATTCTAGAGCAGTTTCAAAATAAATAAAGAATATTGTATAAAATTTTGCAATACAAGCAGGGAAAATAAATGCATCGCTTGAAGATGTAGCAATATGGGACTAAAGCCGTGCTATTTAATGCCAACAACGTTAAGCACATTACATCACAGCGCAAGACGTGTTCAGATGCCCAAAGTTCACAAAGAACACTCAGCCTGTAACCCCTGTTCGAGTTAAATTTTCTACTGATGAAGTGATGATTCTACAAAAGTTTCCAACAAACAACAGATTTCCGCATAATACATACTCGAAAAAAGGAATAAGCAACGTGTGGCAGGGGTGAATGAACTAATGAGCACAGACAGTTTTCCTATTTTATGGATTACAAAGTGTTGTACTCGAAAGGTTGAGGCGGCTGGGGCTCATCGTCGACGGCCATGGCAGCCGGTTGCCCTGCAGCCGCTGCGGCGTTGCCAGTGCTCGAGACCACAGTTGCAGGGGCATCGGTGAGCACGAGTTCCTCAGGCTCAGTGGGCTGCGTGTCTCGGAGGAGGATGAATCCAGAAGGGGCTGGTCTCACAGGGACATATCGGCTGTCCTCGATGAACTTGATGAACTTCTCCTGCGCAGGGAGGACACGAGCTGGGTTCGCCAGGATCTGGAAGGTCGGTTCTGGTTCCGGAGCCTTCTTCTCTGCTGTACTATCAACCTGATAACAAAAAAATGAGAAGAGTAAACACAGAGAGGCCAAATCAAATGGGTTTGGCTAAAATATCGAATAAGCAGGTTCTTTTTTTCGAGAGTACTGTTATGAGGCAAGGTTTGAGTATAAGAACACTACCACTCGCTGAGAGCAAGGAGCAGGTTCTTTGAAAGACAACGAAAAAAAGAGCAACTCCAGACAGATATAAATCACAAGTTCACTACTGACCACTAAAAGGCTCCACATTAACAACTAGGGGTCAGGGCCAATTTTACAGTCACGGTGCTATGCTAAACTGTGACGAGTCAGGGGAAGTAATTCCAGAAAACAGATACACTAACATGATTTAATTATGAGCCAGACCTACCAAAGTTGGTAAAACCCTAGGATGTAAAAACACGTGATGTGGAAAAGTGAAACAGATGCTTTACCTGCATTGCATCACCGTCCTTCTCCTGTGATTTAGCTGCCTTTGCTGATGTAGAACCAGAAGCATCTTCCGGTGTCTTCTCCCCACTAGTCTTGCTTTCTGCGTCTGTTGCCTTCTCCTGGTTAGCTTTGCTATCTGCTTCTGTTGTCTTCTCCAGGTTAGCTTTGCTTTCTGCATCCTTCTTCGCCCTAGATTTTGCCTTGGCATAAGTCGACAAAATAGCTGTGGGCAGCTTGACTGCTGAAGTTGTAGTCTGCGTAGTTGTCGGTTTCGGGTACTCAAAGAGAGACGGTTTAGCATGTGATACAAATTCAAACTTTGGCAATTCCAGGTCAGAGTTGAGACCAATGATGGCTGTTGGCGAGAAGGCCAAGCTGATGAAATATAACAGAGGATACCAGTACCAGAACTGGCTGAAAACGGCAAGGCCAATCACAGCAGTGAGCTTGTCATGCTTGTTCCTCGAGAGAAGTTTAATTGTCACATTCCTACCACCGGCATCTAGAATACCAGAAGCAAGTATGGCACCCATTTTGCTCATTGTGTCCTCATGCTTGTCAAGAATGATCTTTTCCAACTGACGCCTGAATGTTCCAACACGAGAATCAAATGATTCATTAGTCTGGATCATGACCATTGCCATAGCAATTAGAGCCCCCTGGCGTACGAAGTCAACGACGTCTGATGTGAGAGGTTCCAGCAAGGAAATGGCATCACTTAGCCCTGTTCCTGCACATGATATCCCAACAGCTAAAGCTGCACCGTAACGAACATGTGGGTTGTATGATTCAGAGAGCAGGGACACAATTCTTGGAGTCTGCATGATAAGACCAAAATGTAAGGTGTAGATCAAAGTTATTGATGGTTGTTAATTTTTAGCAATTTTTCTATAAGATGGCAAAGAAATGTTGCATAAATGCATAATAAATACTCTCTCCGTTCCATATTAGTTGTCGCAGGTTCGGATGTATCTAGACAAATTACGTTGCTTTGGAGTAATATTGAGTAGAGAGCATCTATTTATAAATAAAAGGCATCTGAAGTCTACAGACCTGCTCAGGTTCGTTGTATAGAACAAATCCAAGAGCCATAACTGCAGTCCTACGAACATCGTCACTGACGTCCGACACAGCGAAATGCAGCAACTGATGGATAGCTTTGTTATTCGCCGTTCCTCTGTAGGCTAGAGCCAATGCATACATCCCACCATAACGTAGTATGGGATCTTGATCTCTAGTCATTTGTTCGATCAAGGTGTCAGCTTCCTCCTCCCTGCCATACACTGTCAATGCAATGCCAAGTGCCAAACCCCTACACAGAGAGAAATGTCAGAACAAGGGCTGGATGCACCTTCAGAAATAGGACAACAGTAATTAAAAAGCACCAACCTGATAATCTTTTCATGCTGTGTATCATGTGCATAAGCAAGCATCTCACTAGCCTTCTCACTAGCTGTGCCAACCATGAGCAAACCCATGCCAATACCAGCTGCTTCACCAGCCACAGCGCTGTCTGTGTAAAGGACATTCTTTATGTCCTCATATACTTCTTCATCTGCTGTTCCCAGAGAGGCGAGCCCAAGTCCCAGACAAGCGCCGTGCTGAATGACCTGTACATTATGGTTTGAAGTAAGAAAAAGCACTCAAAAGTGAATACCATTCAAGAGAAGGACAAGAAACAAAATGTCACCTCTGCACTGGTGTTGCGGAGGCTTTCACGGAGGAATTGTTTGATTCCTTCACCATGGTTGGCATGAATCAAACCTAAAGCATAGAGGGCACCGCCTTCTGAGTATGGACTGCCACCGCCAACTGCTCCACTTTGAGGTAGGTATGGGGCCATCAAAGCCCGACCTTGTTGAAGGTGGCCTCTATGGATGACCCCAAGTCCAGCAGTTGCACTGAATTTAGCCCAATTAGTTGCCCTGCTTAACCACTCCTGCAAGACAATACCAAAATGAGTAATCACAGAGGTAAAAAGAAGGAACATCTATGACAACAGGACAACCAGTAGAGCACAAACTTACTAGATTCTCTCTTAGGAATGTATCTACAGTTGTTCCTGCATGCATGATTGCATTGGAACAAATAGTTGCACTGTGGCAAACACTGTTCCTCATTTCCACAGCTTGCTTTATTGTTTTCAGAATCAGAAGATCAGACCTATCAAACACACAACCCCATCAAGGCAATGTCAGATATAAAAGTTACGAGAGGTCAGGCCGCAAGACTTAGGAAATAATAGTAAGTTTTACCTGTTGTGGGTATACAAAAATTGTAGCGTAAGCTGAATAGACTTCTCCCCTGACAGTATTCCTTTAATTTTTGCAAGCCTATCAGCATGCACTGCTTCATTTGGATCAACTGGGTGAGCATTTCCATTAGCTGTTGTTGTGTCATCTCCCATCTGAACATCACCGGCTGGTTCTGTGCTAGTTGTACCCAAGTTAGCAGTCTGATCACCCGGTAAAGCTGATCCACTATCAGGGTTAGACTGAGCAGGAGTCCGTGCGTCCAGACGATTCTTCACATTCAAAAGGAAGGCCTGGTTTTCGTTTTCCACGAGGTCAAAAGCAATTTGGTATGCAAGGAGAGCATCATCCTGCATAATGAACACAATATCTCAAGTAAGCAAATGGAAGCTGCCATGTAAGTGATGTAGTGAGGAGATCAAAGAACAAACACATACCTTGCTTCCAGAAAGCAGTGTGTCCAATATGTTTGCAACAGTTTCAGGCTCACCCAAAAACATAAGGCACTGGCAAATGCTCAGATAATCTGGATGCGGCAAAGTCTGGTATATTTTAACAAGACAGCGAAGAACCTGACATAAAGTGAATTATTTTGTCAACTCGGGAAAGAACATCAAATTTTGCTTACTCTAAGATAATACTTTAATAATCCAACCAGACTACACAATATAAATTTTAAAAAGTGACAATTTGGCATACATAACATGCCCATACCTCACAGCGATATTCGCGGTGACTAACATATTGGTGAGAAAGGTTGATGCAATACGAAAGAGCCCCATGAATGTTATCACACTGAACAATTGCTTCCTCCAGCTTATCCAGTCTCCTGCATTCAACAGCCATACCCATGGCCTGTTGGTATTTACCATCAAGAATACACCTACAGTGAAGAGTAACCATTAGCTGAATACTCCATCTAATAAATAGGAGGATATGAGAAAATGGTGCGGTATATTATTATACTTCTCCAGCATCCTCTCCACTATGGTCTCTAATCTGGGATCCACGTTTTCTTCTTCCTCTGTAGCTTTAGAAGCTCTCGTCTTGAAACTCGCATATTCATCTAATGCTTTGGCTGAAAGAAAAGAACCGCCATTTCAACATAACGATCAAAAAAAAATTCATGTGAAATCACATCTAGAGTGACGAGAACTTGAGGCAACTCACCTAAAAGAGCATGAGCATAATCTGAATCCTCTGAAACGTCAAATAGAGGTCCAGCACCAAGTGCATAGGATAGTGAATCATTTAACTCGCCTAAGTAGTAAAATACCTACATGGTATACAACAGTCATCAATATAAGCAGTATAAAACATGATATCTCAAGAGAAGGTACAAAATAGCATGAGGTGCTACCTTAGAAACAACTAGTGCAGCAAGCTGTCTCTGGTCAAACTCCTCGTCTTCATACAAGCTCTCACTGCAGGCAAAAGGATATGATGGAAACAAATTATTGATTTAGTCCATTTGAAATACAGACTTCCACAGGTTGGGTTCTAAACTGAAGTATATATGTTATTCTTATGCAAAGCGAAATGACCTACGGAAAATATATGAGACGAAATTATAATCTAAACTGAAGTAGCAAAAAATATCTCTTATATTGTTGAACAGAGTGATATCAGATCAACTTGCCAAAACATGTCACCCTATACTATTGCAGATAACAATTTCAATTGTTAATTAATGCATCAAAGATTTTCCTTAGCACAGGGCAGGCATCATAACCAAGTGAACGAATAAGTCCGAAAACAACTACTGTACAAAAGTGAGAGTTCAAAGGCTCCTGAATTATCATTCTCACCCCTCCCCAGTTTCATCACACTTAAACCTTACGAGCTCCAAGCGAGGACACGAAAGTGAAGAAAAAAGTTGAAATTTTTACGACGGTGCTAAATCCAAGCACACAGCTTTACTACCTAAATACTGTTAAATTTCGGTTCAGGCCCTGCAGATTCATCCTGGACAACATAACCGCACACTGAATCCCAAGAATCGGGAGGCTAACAGATCAGAGCCCACACAAACTCCAGATCGAACCGAACTAGGCCAGCCAGCCAAACGAATCGCGCGGCAGCAATAGCATCTAGGGCAACTTGGGTTTTTCAGGGGAAGGGGGCGAGGGAGGGGAGGGGGCTCACATGGTGGGGATGCTGGTGGAGATCTCCGGGTAGAAGAGGTGGACGACGGAGTTGAGGCTGGCGAGCGCGTGCAGCTTGAGCTCCTCCGCCGGCTCCTGGAGCATGGCGAGGATCCCGCTCGCGGAGCTGACTGTGGCCACCGCCGCCATGGCCGCCTCCGCGAAGAGGTGGGGTGTGGGAGTGCGAGGGTTTGGTTTGTTTGGGTGCGTCGCGTGAGTTGGCTTCGAGACGACGACGTCGCGTGATGACTGACGGAATAAGCTGCGCTGCGCTGCTGTGGAGGGTGCGGTTTCGGCAATATAGGAGCGGCGCGAGGGGTGGGATGGAAAACACGGTCCGACTAGGATAGAAGATCGATCTGCCCTCTCAAACGGATACTTGTTGTTAGGGGTTTCCGTTTGTCAATCCAAACCATCAACATAGTTTGAAAATTTAAGTACCGTCCGACTAGCATAGGTAGGTCGATAGGAGATCGATCTGCCCTTTCACACGGATAAACATGTACAGTACAGTGTTACGGAAGGCACGTCTCCTCTTAGCAGTCCATGTTATTTAGGAGAATGATAAATATAATTGGTACAATATATTATCTCTTATTGTTATCTCTTGTAATAAATAATAGTAATTAGTTATTTTTAGTAGAAAAATAATAAACATAGGGCTCGTTTGTAGCCTGCATGAAAGTTGGTAGACTGCATAGTGTGAGAAATATTCCCGGGCTCGTTTGTAGCCTACATGAAATTTGGTAGACTGCATGGGATGAGAAAGATTCCCATTTTTGTGGCCAACCAAACAACAAGGTCCAAAATTGCATGCACAGTACAGACCTTAAAGCAGTCGAAAAAGGCCTCGTGCCAGCTCCACAGCTACGCCTGAATCGGGCGTTTCTCCGGGGCCAAGCCCATTGCAAACAAAATCGCGTGAAGATTCCTTTGGTTTTTAGTGCCAGGTTGTTGGGCCCTCACATGGCAAGCTCACATGCATGCAGGACGCAGCCACAACCAAACAACCAGCCCAAAATCTCTTCACTGCCCAAAAATTTCAGCTCAGGATACGAAACAAAGTGGAAACTACGTCTTTTGCACCGTTTCCAACATGCTCTACTGGGGGAAGAACGTGCATTGTTTCGGGGCATGGCTGCGCGGAAATGTCAACCAAACGCGCCCATAGTAGCTGGTGAGAGTATCTCCACTCGTCTCCCTATATAGGCTTCGATACAGTAGTTTTAGGCTCTATATGGAGAGGCGTCGGTGATAAAACAAAAATAAGGGTGACTGCCAGTCGCAACCCTTATACTAAACAATTTAAATTTTCAAAATATAACATAATTCATAGAAATAGTAGAATTGAAAATAGTTTAGTCATACTTCGCCAATATTTGTACAAATTTAAAAGCATAGACTAAAAAACCCTAAAAATCTAGTAACCGCCACGCCCTAGCCCTAGGCGGCGGTTCATTGCCACCGCGTAGTCCTCCTGCTCGTCGCTAGGCTTCTCCTTCTTCGGCTACAGGAGGTAGTTGCAGCCCTGGACGGCGTCCCCGCGCCTCCTGTGTGGCCTGATGACGCGTGAAGCACACGTCCGTTGGGAACCCTAAGAGGAAGGTGTGATGCGTACAGCAGCAAGTTTTCCCTCGGTAAGAAACTAAGGTTATCGAACCAGTAGGAGTCAAGGGCCATGTGAAGGTTGTTGGTGGAGGAGTGTAGTGCGGCGCAACACCAGGGATTTTGGCGCCAACGTGAAACCTGCACAACACAATCCAAATACTTTGCCTCAACTTAACAGTGAGGTTATCAATCTCACCGGCTTGCTGTAAACAAAGGATTAAATGTATGGTGTGGAGAATGATGTTTGTTTGCAATGAGCAGCAGAGAACAATGATTGCAGTAGATTGTATTTCAGATGTAAAAGAATTGACCGGGGTCCACAGTTCACTAGTGGTGTCTCTCCAATAAGAAATAGCATGTTGGATAAACAAATTACAGTTGGACAATTGACAAATAAAGAGGGCATAACAATGCACATACATATCATGACGAGTAATATGAGATTTACTTAGGGCATTACGACAAAGTACATAGACCGCTATCCAGCATGCATCTATGCCTAAAAAGTCCACCTTCGGGTTAGCATCCGCACCCCTTCCAGTATTAAGTTGCAAACAACGGACAATTACATTAAGTATGGTGCGTAATGTAATCAACACAAATATCCTTAGACAAAGCATTGATGTTTTATCCCTAGTGGCAACAGCACATCCACAACCTTAGAACTTTCTGTCACTGTCCCAGATTCAATAGAGGCATGAACCCAATATCGAGCATAAATACTCCCTCTTGGAGTTACAAGTATCAACTTGGCCAGAGCCTCTACTAGCAACGGAGAGCATGCAAGATCATAAACAACACATATATGATAGATCGATAATCAACTTGACATAGTATTCCATATTCATCGGATCCCAACAAACACAACATGTAGTATTACAAATAGATGATCTTGATCATGATAGGCAGCTCACAAGATCTAAACATGATAGCACATAAGGAGAAGACAACATCTAGCTACTGCTATGGACCCATAGTCCAAGGATGAACTACTCACACATCAGTCTGGAGGCGATCATGGTGATGTAGAGTCCTCCGGGTGATGATTCCCCTCTCCGGCAGGGTGCCGGAGGCGATCTCCTGAATCCCCCGAGATGGGATTGGCGGCGGCGGCGTCTCTGGAACTTTTCTCATATCGTGGCTCTCGGTAATAGGGTTTTCGCGACGGAGAGTTTAAGTAGGCGGAAGGGCAGAGTCGGGGGAGGCACGAGGGGCCCACACCATAGGGCGGCGCGGGCCCCTCCTTGGCCGCGCCGCCTTGTGGTGTCGCCACCTCGTGGCCCCACTTCGTATCTCCTTCGGTCTTCTGGAAAGCTCCGTGGAAAATAAGACCCCTGGATTTTGTTTCGTCCAATTCCGAGAATATTTCATGTGTAGGATTTCTGAAACCAAAAATAGCAGAAAACAGGAACTGGCGCTTCGGCATCTCGTCAATAGGTTAGTGCCGGAAAATGCATATAAATGATGTAAAGTGTGTATAAAACATGTGAGTATTGTCATAAAACTAACATGGAACATAAGAAATTACAGATACGTTTGAGACGTATCAAGCATCCCCAAGCTTAGTTCCTACTCGCCCTCGAGTAGGTAAACGATAACAAGGATAATTTCTGAAGTGACATGCTATCATAATCTTGATCAATACTATTGTAAAGCATATGAGATGAATGAAGTGATTCGAAGAAATGGTAAAGACAATGATTAAACAACTGAATCATATAGCAAAGACTTTTTATGAATAGTACTTTCAAGACAAGCGTCAATAAGACTTGCATAGGAGTTAACTCATAAAGCAATAGGTTCTTAGTAAAAAGCTTTGAAGCAACACAAAGGAAGATATAAGTTTCAGCAGTTGCTTTCAACTTCAACATGTATATCTCATGGATAATTGTCAACACAAAGTAATATGATGAATGCAAATAAGCAAGTATGTAGGAATCAATGCACACAGTTGACACAAGTGTTTGCTTCTAAGATAGAAAGAAATAGGTAAATTGACTCAACATAAAGTAAAAGAAAGGCCCTTCGCAGAGGGAAGCATGGATTGCTATTTTTGTGCTAGAGCTTTTATTTTGAAAACATAGAAACAATTTTGTCAACGGTAGTAATAATTCATATGTGTTATGCATAAGACATCCTATAAGTTGCAAGCCTCATGCATAGAATACCAATAGTGCTCGCACCTTGTCCTAATTAGCTTGGATTTCCATGGATTATCATTGCATAACATATGTTTCAACCAAGTGTCACAAAGGGGTACCTCTATGACGGCTGTACAAAGGTCCAAGGAGATAGATCGCATTTGATTTCTCGTTTTTGATAGATCTCAACTTAGGACATCCATACCGGGACAACATAGAAAACAGATAATGGACTCCTCTTTAATGCATAAGCATCCAACAACAGATAATATTCTCATAAGAGATTGAGGATTGATGTCCAAACTGAAACTTCCACCATGATACATGGCTTTGGTTGGCGGCCCAATGTTCTTCTCTAACAATATGCATACTCAAACCATTTGATCATGATAAATCACCCTTACTTCAGACAAGACGAACATGCATAGCAACTCACATGATATTCAACAAAGGTGTAATAGTTGATGGCGTCCCCAGAAACATGGTTACCGCTCAACAAGCAACTTATAAGAACTAAGATACATAAGCGACATATTCATTACCACAATAGTTTTTAAGCTATTTTCCCATGAGCTATCTATTGCAAAGACAAGGAATGAAATTTTAAAGGTAGCACTCAAGCAATTTACTTTGGAATGGCATAGAAATACCATGTAGTAGGTAGGTATGGTGGACACAAGTGGCATATTTTTTGGCTCAAGGATTTGGATGCACGAGAAGAATTCCCTCTCAGTACAAGGCTTTGGCTAGCAAGGTTGTTTGAAGCAAACACAAGTATGAACCGGTACAGCAAAACTTACATAAGAACATATTGCAAGCATTATAAGACTCTACACTGTCTTCCTTGTTGTTCAAACACCTCACCAGAAAATATCTAGACTTTAGAGAGACCAATCATGCAAACCAAATTTCAACAAGCTCTATGGTAGTTCTTCATTAATAGGTGCAAAGTACATGATGCAAGAGCTTAAACATGATCTATTGAGCACAACAATTGCCAAGTATCAAATTATTCAAAACAATATACCAATTACCACATGAAGCATTTTCTGTTTCCAACCAAATAACAATGAACGAAGAAGTTTCCACCTTCGCCATGAACATTAAAAGTAAAGCTAAGAACACCAGTGTTCATATGCAACAGCGGAGCGTGTCTCTCTCCCAAACAAAGAATGCTAGGATCCGATTTTATTCAAACAAAAACAAAAACATACAGACGCTCCAAGTAAAGCACATAAGATGTGACGGAATAAAAATATAGTTTCACTAGAGGTGACCTGATAAGTTGTCGATGAAGAAGGGGATGCCTTGGGTATTCCCAAGCTTAGATGCTTGAGTCTTATTGAAATATGCAGGGATGAACCACGGGGGCATCCCCAAGCTTAGAGTTTTCACTCTTCTTGATCATATTGTATCATCCTCCTCTCTTGACCCTTGAAAACTTCCTCCACACCAAACTCAAAACAAACTCATTAGAGGGTTAGTGCATAATCAAAAATTCACATATTCAGAGGTGACATAATCATTCTTAACACTTCTGGATATTGCACAAAGCTACTGAAAGTTAATGGAACAAAGAAATCCATCCAACATAGCAAAAGAGGCAATGCGAAATAAAAGGCAGAATCTGTCAAAACAGAACAGTCCGTAAAGACAATTTTTTTAGGGGCACTTAACTTGCTCAGATGAAAAGCTCAAATTGAATGAAAGTTGCGTACATATCTGAGGATCATTCACGTAAATTGGCAGATTTTTCTGAGTTACCTACAGAGGGGGCTACTCAAATTCGTGACAGCAAGAAATCTGTTTCTGCGCAGTAATCCAAATCTAGTATCAACCTTACTATCAAAGACTTTACTGTTGGGATTCGTTGCATAGAAAACAAAAAATTTCCTACCGCGAGAACGCAATCCAAGCCAAGATGCAATCTACAAGACGGGAGCAACGAGGGGACGAACGAGACTCACCCTTGAAGATTTCCAAAGCCTACAAGATGAGGCTCTTGTTGCTGCGGTAGACGATCACTTGCCGCTTGCAAAAGCGCGTAGAAGATCTTGACGGTGCTACAATCGGGCAGCACCTCCGTACTCGGTCACACGTTCGGTGTTGATGAAGACGACGTCCACCTCCCCGTTCCAGCGGGCAGCGGAAGTAGTAGCTCCTCCTTGAATCCGGCAGCACGACGGCGTGGTGGCGATGGCGATGGAGATCTCCGGCGGAGCTTCGTTAAGCGTTGCGGGAGAGGGGGAGGAGTGGGGCGGCTAGGGTTTGGGGAGAGGGGGTGGCCGGCCTCTATGGGGTGCGGCCAGCTTGTGGCTTTGTGGTGGACGGCCCCCTCCCCTTGGCCCCTCATTATATAGGTGGAACCCCCAAGTGTTGGACTAGAAGTATTCAAATAAGACCCCAACCCAAAACCTTCCATGTTGTAGGGAAACCTACCCAAGGTGGGACTCCCACCCAAGTGGGATTCCCACCCTTCCATGAGGGGGGGTGGCCGGCCCCCTTGGTGGAGTCCACCTTGGACTCCCCCCTCTAGGGTTGGCCGGCCATGGGTGGTGGAGTCCCACCGGGACTCCGCCTTCCAAAGTGAATTCTTCCGGACTTTTCTAGAACCTTCCATAAATTCACCGGATCATTTTAAAACTTATAAAATGACTTCCTATATATGAATCTTATTCTCCGCACCATTCCGGAACTCCTCGTGATGTCCGGGATCCCATCCGAGACTCCGAACAAAACTTCGAACTCCATTCCATATTCAAGGTCTACTATTACAACATCAAACCTTAAGTGTGTCACCCTACGGTTCGCGAACTATGTGGACATGGGTGAGAACTTTCTCCGACCAATAACCAATAGCGGGATATGGAGATCCATAATGGCTCCCACATATTCAACGATGACTTAGTGATCGAATGAACCATTCACATACGATACCAATTCCCTTTGTCACGCGATATTTTACTTGTCCGAGGTTTGATCATCGGTATCACTCTATACCTTGTTCAACCTCGTCTCCTGACAAGTACTCTTTACTCGTACTGTGGTATGTGGTCTCTTATGAACTTATTCATATGCTTGCAAGACATTAGACGACATTCCACCGAGAGGGCCCAGAGTATATCTATCCGTCATCGGGATGGACAAATCCCACTGTTGATCCATATGCCTCAACTCATACTTTCCGGATACTTAATTCCACCTTTATAATCACCCATTTACGCAGTGGCGTTTGATGTAATCAAAGTACCTTTCCGGTATAAGTGATTTACATGATCTCATGGTCGAAAGGACTAGGTAACTATGTATCGAAAGCTTATAGCAAATAACTTAATGACGTGATCTTATGCTACGCTTAATTGGGTGTGTCCATTACATCATTCATATAATGATATAACCTTGTTATCAATAACATCCAATGTTCATGATTATGAAACTAATCATCTATTAATCAACAAGCTAGTTAAGAGGCATACTAGGGACTCATTGTTGTTTACATAACACACATGTATCAATGTTTCGGTTAATACAATTATAGCATGGTATATAAACATTCATCATAAACATAAAGATATATAATAACCACTTTTATTATTGCCTCTTGGGCATATCTCCAACAGTCTCCCACTTGCACTAGAGTCAATAATCTAGATTACATTGTAAGGTACCTAACACCCATGGAATTCTGGTGTTGGTCATGCTTTGCCCTAGGGAGAGCTTTAGTCAATGGATCTGCTACATTCAGATCAGTGTGTACTTTGCAAATCTTTACTTCTCCATCTTCGATGTACTTGCGAATCGAGTGATAACGCAGCTTGATATGCTTCAGCCTCTTGTGTGACCTTGGTTCTTGTGCATTGGCGATGGCACCCATGTTGTCACAGTAGATGACTAGTGGGTCCAATGCACTAGGAACCACACCGAGCTCTACAATGAACCTCTTCATCCATACCGCTTCGATGAAGCCTCCGGAAGCCGCTATGTACTCGATTACGTTGAAGACTTCGCCACCGTGCACCGCTTCGAGCTTGTCCACTTCGCATCACCATTCAATATAAACACGTACCCAGACTGAGACTTAGAGTCATCAGGATCAGTGTTCCAACTTGCATCGGTGTAACTTGTTACAATGAGCTCTTGGTCACCTCCATAACAAAGAAACATATCCTTAGTTCTTTTCAAGTACTTCAGGATATTCTTGACCGCTGTCCAGTGTTCCATCCCTAGATCACTTTGATATCTGCTAGTCAAACTAACAGCATGTGCTATATCCGGTCTAGTACATAGCATGGCATACATGATAGAGCCTACTGCCGAGGCATAGGGGATCTGACTCATCCTTTCTCTTTCTTCTACCGTAGCCGGACCTTGAGTCTTACTCAAGACCTTGCCTGGTAACATAGGTAAGAATCCTTTCTTACTTTCGTCCATTCTAAACTTTTTTAGAATCTTGTCCAGGTATGTACTCTGTGATAGCCCTATTAGGCGTCTTGATCTATCTCTATAAATCTTGATGCCTAATATATACGATGCTTCACCAAGGTCTTTCATTGAAAAACTATTATTCAAATAACCTTTTACATCGCTTTTAATAGTTCTATATCATTCCCAATCAATAATATGTCATCTACATATAATATCAGGAACGCTACAGAGCTCCCACTCACTTTCTTGTAAATACAGGCCTCTCCATGACACTGTATAAACCCGAAGTCTTTGATCACCTTATCAAAGCGTCGGTTCCAACTTCTCGATGCTTGCTTCGGTCCATAAATTGAACGCTGAAGTTCGCATACTTTGTCAGCATTTTTAGGATCGACAAAACCTTTGGGTTGTACCATATACAACTCTTCCTCAATGTCTCCATTAAGGAACGTCGTTTTGACATCCATCTGCCAAATCTTATAATCGAAAAATGCAGCTATTGCTAACAAAATCCTCACAGATTTTAGATTTGCTACAGGTGAGAAAGTCTCATCGTAGTCAACACCTTGAATTTGTCAGAAACCCTTTGCGACAAGTCGAGCTTTGTAGACAGTAATATTACCATCAGCATCTATTTTTCTCTTGAAGATCCATTTATTCTCGACAGCATTGCGGCTATCAGGTAAGTCCACCAAAGTCCACACTTTGTTATCATACATGGATTCCATTTCGGATTTCATGGCTTCTTGCCATTTGTTGGAATCTGGGCTCATCATCGCTTCTTCATACGTCGCATGGTCTTCATCATTGTTGTCTACGATCATGAAATTTAGACAAGGATCATACCAATCAGGAGTGGCACGTTCCCTTGTCGATCTGCGAGGTTCAGTAGTTTCCTCGTTCAAAGTTTCATGATCATTATCATTAGCTTCCTCCGTTGCCGGTGTAGGCGGCACAGGAACAACTTCCGGTACTGCGCTACTCTGATCAACGAGTGAAGATTCATCAATCTCATCGAGTTCTACTTTTCTTCCAGTCACTTCTTTAGTGAGAAATTCTTTCTCAAGAAAGGTTCCGTTTTTAGCAACAAATATTTTTGCCTTCGGATCTGTGATAGAAAGTGTACCCTATAGTTTCCTTAGGGTATCCTATGAAGATGCATTTCTCCACTTTGGGTTCTAGCTTGTCCGGTTGTAACCTTTTTACATAGGCTTCGCAACCCCAAACTTTAAGGAAGGACAGCTTAGGTTTCTTATTAAACCATAATTCATACGGTGTCGTTTCAACGGATTTTGATGGTGCTCTATTTAAAGTGAATGCGGCTGTCTCTAATACATAACTCCAAAATGATAAAGGCAAATCAGTAAGAGACATCATAGAACGAACCATATCTAAGAGAGTTCGATTACGACGTTCGGACACACCGTTTCGTTGTGGTGTTCCCGGTGGTGTCAATTGTGAAAGTATTCCGCATTTCTTTAAATGCATGCCAAACTCATAACTCAGATATTCACCTCCACGATCAGATCGTAGAAATTTAATCTTCTTGTTACGTTGATTTTCTACTTCACTTTGGAATTCCTTAAACTTCTCGAAAGTTTCGGATTTATGTTTCATGAAATAGATATACCCATATCTACTCAGATCATCTGTGAAGGTTAGAACATAACGATAACCACCGCGCAATGCTACACTCATTGGTCCGCACACATCAGTATGTATGATTTCCAATAAGTCTGTAGCTCGCTCCATAATACCAGAGAATGGAGTCTTAGTCATTTTTCCCATCAGACATGCTTCGCATCTATCAAGTGACTCAAAGTCAAGTGATTCAAGTAATCCATCGGTATGGAGTTTCTTCATGCGTTTCACTCCAATATGACCAAGACGACAGTGCCACATATAAGTAGAATTATCATTCAATCTAATTCGCTTAGCATCAATGTTATGTATATGTGTATCACTACTATCGAGATCTAACAGAAATAAGCCATTCTTTTCAGGTGCTCGACCATAAAAGATATTATTCATAAAAATAGAACAACCATTATTCTCAGACTTGAATGAATAACCGTCTTGCATTAAACAAGATCCAGATATAATGTTCATGCTCAACGTGGGTACAAAATAACAATTATTTAGGCTTAAAACTAATCCCGAAGGTAGATGTAGAGGAAGTGTGCCGACATCGATCACATCGACTTTGGATCCGTTTCCAATGCGCATCGTCACTTCATCCTTCAATAGTCTTCGTTTATTCTTTAGTTCCTGTTTCGAGTTACAAATATGAGCAACCGAACCAGTATCAAATACCCAGGTACTAGTACGAGAACCAGTAAGATAAACATCTATAACATGTATATCAGATATACCTTCTTTCTTCTTCTTGACAAGGCCGCTCTTCAGATCAGCCAGATACTTGGAGCAATTACGCTTCCAGTGTCCCTTCTCCTTGGCAGAATAGCACTCAGCATCAGGCTTAGGGCCGTTCTTAGGTTTCATAGGAGGCGTGGCAGCTTTCTTGCCACCCTTCTTGAATTTTCCCTTAGACTTGCCCTGTTTCTTGAAACTGGTGGTCTTGTTGACCATCAACACTTGGTGCTCTTTCTTGATCTCAATCTCAGCAGACTTTAGCATGGCGAAGAGTTCAGGTAACTCTTTGTTCATGTTCTGCATATTGTAGTTCATCACAAAGTTTTTGTAACTAGGTGGCAGTGATTGAAGGACACGATTAATCCCCAGTCTGTTAGGAATCACTATTCCCAAGTCACTGAGTTTCTTCGCATGCCCGGTCATGGCAAGCATGTGCTCACTAACGGAGCTTCCTTCTTCCATCATGCAGCTGAAGAAGTGTTTCGATGCTTCATAGCATTCCACGGCCGTATGAGTTTAAAAGATAGCTTTCAGCTCATTGACCAACTCATGAGGATCGTGGTGCTCAAAACATTTTTGAAGATCGGCTTCCAGACTGCATAGGATGGCACACTGAACTTGAGAGTACCGAGTTTTCCGAGTCTCGTAAACGTTCTTTACTTCATCGGTTTCAGTTTCTGTAGGAGGGTCACCTAGCGGTGCATCAAGCACATATTGCAGGTTTCCACCAGTGAGGAAGATCCTCACATGACGGAACCAGTCGGTGAAGTTGCTACCATTGCTCTTAAGCTTTTCTTTCTCTAGGAACTGGTTAAAATTGATTGGGGACGCCATATCTACAACATATATTTGCAATAGTTTAGACTAAGTTTATGACAAATTGAGTTCAAATTTTAATTCAACATAATTAAAAACTAGGTGAACTCCCACTCAAAACAATATCCCTCGAATTGTCTTAGTGATCACACGAACCAAATCCACCACACCAAGTCCGATCATCACGAGACAAGATGCAACTTCAATGGCGAACACTCAAAGTGTTCATCATATCAATCATATGATTCATGCTCTACCTTTCGGTATCACGTGTTCCGAGACCATGTCTGTACATTCTAGGCTCGTCAAGGACGCCTTAGTATCCGCATGTGCAAAACTGGCTTGCACCCGTTGTATGCACTTGTTGATTCTATCACACCCGATCATCACGAGATGCTTCGAAACGACAAGTCTTGGCAACGGTGCTACTAAGGATGAACACTTTATTATCTTGATATTTTAGTGAGAGGGATCATCTTATAATGCTACCGTCGCGATCTAAGCAAAATAAGATGCATAAAAGGATTAACATCACATGCAGTTCATATGTGATATGATATGGCCCTTTTGTCTTTGCGCCTTTGATCTTCATCTCCAAAGCACGGACATGATCTCCATCATCAACGGGCATGATCTCCATCATCGTCGGCGTAGCGTCATGGTCAATGGCGCCGTCTTCATGATTGTTCTCCCATGTAGCAACTATTACAACTTCTTTGAAATACTACTCAACATGAAATTTAAAGACAACTATAAGGCTCCTGCCGGTTGCCACAATACAATAATGATCATCTCATACATATTCATCATCACATTATGGCCATATCACATCACCAAACCCTGCAAAAACAAGTTAGACGTCTCTAATTTGGTTTGCATATTTTACGTGGTTTAGAGTTTTCGAGTGAGATCTAATCTACCTACGAACATGAACCACAACGGTGATACTAGTGTTGTCAATAGAAGAGTAAATTGAATCTTCACTATAGTAGGAGAGACAGACACCCACAAAGCCTCTTATGCAATACAAGTTGCATGTCGAACGAGGAGCAAGTCTCATGAACGCGGTCATGTAAAGTTAGCCCGAGCCGCTTCATCCCACTATGCCACAAAGATGCAAAGTACTCAAACTAAAGACAACATAAGCATCAACGCCCACAAAACCATTGTGTTCTACTCGTGCAACCATCTATGCATAGACACGGCTCTGATACCACTGTTGGGATTCGTTGCATAGAAAACAAAAAATTTCCTACCGCGAGAATGCAATCCAAGCCAAGATGCAATCTAGAAGACGGGAGCAACGAGGGGACGAATGAGACTCACCCTTGAAGATTTCCAAAGCCTACAAGATGAGGCTCTTGTTGCTGCGGTAGACGATCACTTGCCGCTTGCAAAAGCGCGTAGAAGATCTTGACGGTGCTACAATCGGGCAGCACCTCCGTACTCGGTCACACGTTCGGTGTTGATGAAGACGAAGTCCACCTCCCCGTTCCAGCGGGCAGCGGAAGTAGTAGCTCCTCCTTGAATCCGGCAGCACGACGGCGTGGTGGCGGTGGCGATGGAGATCTCCGGCGGAGCTTCGCTAAGCGTTGCGGGAGAGGGGGAGGAGTGGGGCGGCTAGGGTTTGGGGAGAGGGGGTGGCCGGCCTCTATGGGGTGCGGCCAGCTTGTGGCTTTGTGGTGGTCGGCCCCCTCCCCTTGGCCCCTCATTATATAGGTGGAACCCCTGAGTGTTGGACTACAAGTCTTCGAATAAGACCCCAACCCAAAACCTTCCATGTTGTAGGGAAACCTACCCAAGGTGGGACTCCCACCCAAGTGGGATTCCCACCCTTCCATGAGGGGGGTGGCCGGCCCCCTTGGTGGAGTCCACCTTGGACTCCCCGCTCTAGGGTTGGCCGGCCATGGGTGGTGGAGTCCCACCGGGACTCCGCCTTCCAAAGTGAATTCTTCCGGACTTTTCTAGAACCTTCCATAAATTCACCGGATCATTTTAAAACTTATAAAATGACTTCCTATATATGAATCTTATTATCTGGACCATTCCGGAACTCCTCGTGATGTCCGGGATCCCATCCGAGACTCCGAACAAAACTTCGAACTCCATTCCATATTCAAGTTCTACTATTACAACATCAAACCTTAAGTGTGTCACCCTACGGTTCGCGAACTATGTGGACATGGGTGAGAACTCTCTCCGACCAATAACCAATAGCGGGATCTGGAGATCCATAATGGCTCCCACATATTCAACGATGACTTAGTGATCGAATGAACCATTCACATACGATACCAATTCCCTTTGTCACGCGATATTTTACTTGTCCGAGGTTTGATCATCGGTATCACTCTATACCTTGTTCAACCTCGTATCCTGACAAGTACTCTTTACTCGTACCGTGGTATGTGGTCTCTTATGAACTTATTCATATGCTTGCAAGACATTATACGACATTCCACCGAGAGGGCCCATAGTATATCTATCCGTCATCGGGATGGACAAATCCCACTGTTGATCCATATGCCTCAACTCATACTTTCCGGATACTTAATCCCACCTTTATAACCACCCATTTACGCAGTGGCGTTTGATGTAATCAAAGTATCTTTCCGGTATAAGTGATTTACATGATCTCATGGTCGAAAGGACTAGGTAACTATGTATCGAAAGCTTATAGCAAATAACTTAATGACGTGATCTTATGCTACGCTTAATTGGGTGTGTCCATTATATCATTCATATAATGATATAACCTTGTTATCAATAACATCCAATGTTCATGATTATGAAACTAATCATCTATTAATCAACAAGCTAGTTAAGAGGCATACTAGGGACTCATTGTTGTTTACATAACACACATGTATCAATGTTTCGGTTAATACAATTATAGCATGGTATATAAACATTCATCATAAACATAAAGATATATAATAACCACTTTTATTATTGCCTCTTGGGCATATCTCCAACATTTACTTGGCACAACAATGCAATAAAATAAAGATAAGTAGAGGTTGCTACAGTAGTAACAACTTCCAAGACTCAAATATAAAACAAAAGTGCAGAAGTAAAATAATGGGTTGTTTTCCATAAGCGCTTTTCTTTAACGCCTTTCAGCTAGGCGCAGAAAGTGTGAATCAAGTATTATCAAGAGATGAAGCATCAACATCATAATTTGTTCTAATAATAGAATCATAAGGTAACTTCATTCTCTTTCTAGGGAAGTGTTCCATACCTTTCTTGAGAGGAAATTGATATTTAATATTTCCTTCCTTCATATCAATAATAGCACCAACAGTTCGAAGAAAAAGTCTTCCCAAAATAATGGGACAAGATGCATTGCATTCAATATCCAAGACAACAAAATCAACGGGGACAAGGTTATTGTTAACCGTAATGCGAACATTATCAATCCTCCCCAAAGGTTTCTTTGTAGAATTATCAGCGAGATTAACATCCAAATAACAATTTTTCAATGGTGGCAAGTCAAACATCTCATAGATTTTCTTAGGCATAACAGAAATACTTGCACCAAGATCACATAAAGCATTACAATCAAAATCATTGACCTTCATCTTAATGATGGGCTCCCAACCATCTTCCAACTTCCTAGGAATAGAAGTTTCAAGTTTCAATTTCTCTTCTCTAGCTTTAATAAGAACATTTGTAATATGTTTTGTAAAGGCCAGATTTATAGCACTAGCATTAGGACTTCTAGCAAGTTTTTGTAAGAACTTTATAACTTCAGAGATGTGGCAATCATCAAAATCTAAACCATTATGATCTAAAGCAATGGGATCATTGTCCCCAATAGTTTGAAAAATTTCAGCAGTTTTATCACAAGTAGTTTCAGCAGTTTTAGCAGTTTCAGGCAGTTTTGCACGCTTTGCATTAGGAGTAGAAACATTTCTAACACCAATTATTTTACCATTGATAGTAGGAGGTTTAGCAACATGTGAAGCATCAACATTACTAGTGGTGGTAATAGTTCAAACTTTAGCTACATTATTCTCTTTAGCAAATTTTTCTTCTCTTTCCCACCTAGCATGAAATTCAGCCATCAATCTAATATTTTCATTAATTCGAACTTGGATAGCGTTTGCTGCAGAAAATGACTTAATATCTTGGGATTTCTATTTTCGTGCCCCTGCTTCGTTAGTTGTACTCAGTTTTCCCCAGCTCGTTAGTTTTTCCTCAGTTTTCCCCTCCCTCTAGTTTGAAACCCCTCGAAGACGCGGGTTGCCGTCAGGTCAGAGGCCTTACCGTTACCGTGAGGTCAGTTCCTCGCTGACCGTCTCGTGCTGACGGGTGGATCTATCTACCGCTGACGCGTGGGCCGTTTTATTTCCTGATTGTATACGCGGTGCTGCCAATGACAAATGGGGCCGCTCTATGGGGCTGCCGCAGCCAATGACCAGTGGGTCGTCTATTTATTTATAGAAAATTATATATTGCCGCTCTGTGGGGCCTCCGCAGCCAATGACCGCTGTGGTCGTCTATTTTATTTAGAGAATATAATATAGAGCCGCTCTGTAGGGGTCGCCTCAGCCCATTTTCGCAGCTTAATCTAAAGTGACTCTTATGCTAAACATTGTGTATCCCGACGTTGACCTAGCAGTGGCGGCGAGCATAGCCGTTCTGACCATGCCGATATCGGCATCGGCATCGGCATCGTTTGGAGGATGTGGTGCTCGAATAATAGTGGAAATGCGATATTATTTTTTACATGCATAATATATAGAAAATAGCTAGATCTCTAAATCGATGCATATGAAGCTACATATATATTCTTGGTCATAATCCCCTTAATTATCTAAAGGGGATGGATGCATGGCTTCACGTCGTCGTCGCTTTCATCGTCGCATCTTCGTCGTCCGAGTAGTAGTACCTCCTGCACATTGTTCCGTCGAACACCTTCACTGTGAGCACATCATCGCCTTCATATTTGAAGTGTACGAACCAGCCGAAATCCACACCGTGCGCGATGGCGAATTTCTCCCAGCCCTTGTCGAGGTACATCCGGCCTTGTCCGTCAAATAGGACCTCCACGGTCCAGAGACGAGGACCGCAGTCAGCTGCTCGCAGATACACCTTAGCCGGCTCCTTGCCGTCAAGATAGTCCGCAAATTTTTTGGGAGTTCTGCAAAGAGATCGAGCGCCGATCGTTTGAAATTAGGGAACCCTTGAAATTAAAGGTTTTTTAGAACATGCCCATAATTAATCACATGCATCATATATGTGGGAACGCGTACGTACCTTCTTGACCAAAGGGTCTTCATAGACGACGATGAAGAACTCCTCTATGATCAATGGCGGTGTTGACGGTGGTGGTGGCAATGATGATGATCCACTTCCCTTCCCCTTCCCCTTCCCCTTCCGGTCCGCGTCCGAGACGTGGAAGCCATGGCAATGGATAAAGTGTATGTGAACGAAAAGAAGAGAGAGGCAGAACCTATTGACACAAGGGATGGCCGTGTGGGTGTTTATAAGGGAGAGATGACCGTTGTAGGGTTTACACAATAAAATAAGGAGGAGATGACCGTTGTGGGGGTTTATACACAATAAATTAAGGAGGAGTCGACCGTTGTGGGGGTATAGTTTATCATTTTACCGTGAAAAGTAATGCCTAAAAGGAAAGTAATGGCTACAAGAAATCGGTGATGGTTTATCGTTTTTTGCGTGAAAAGTAATGGGTACAAGAAATGGGTGATGGTGTATCATTTTTTGCGTGAAAAGTAATGGCTACACGAAATGGGTGATGGTGTATCATTTTTGTGCGTGAAAAGTAATGGCTACAACAAATCGGTGATGGTTTATCATTTTTGTGCGTGAAAAGTAATGGCTACAACAAAATCGGTGATGGTTTATCATTTTTTTGCGTGAAAAGTAATGGGTACACGAAATGGGTGATGGTGTATCATTTTTGTGCGTGAAAAGTAATGGCTACAAGAAATCGGTGATGGTTTATCGTTTTTTGCGTGAAAAGTAATGGGTACAAGAAATGGGTGATGGTGTATCATTTTTTGCGTGAAAAGTAATGGCTACACGAAATGGGTGATGGTGTATCATTTTTGTGCGTGAAAAGTAATGGCTACAACAAATCGGTGATGGTTTATCATTTTTGTGCGTGAAAAGTAATGGCTACAACAAAATCGGTGATGGTTTATCATTTTTTGCGTGAAAAGTAATGGGTACACGAAATGGGTGATGGTGTATCATTTTTGTGCGTGAAAAGTAATGGCTACAACAAATCGGTGATGGTTTATCATTTTTTGCGTGAAAAGTAATGCCTAAAAAGAGTTTATAATTTAGCTCGTGAAAAATAATGCAGAAAACCAAAATTTGCGTGAAGCTAACCGACGAGAGAGAGAGAGAGGGTGGTGGCCCGACCGAGAGAGAGAGATAGGGTTATCCTGCCCGTTAGATCATACGATCAACGGTCGTCGGGCACGATCCGCGTGACATGGGCTAGACCAATCAGGGCAATGTTGGGCGTCGTGAGAGTTTGTGAAGGGAGAGGGCAAAACTGAGTAGTATCAAGAAACCAAGGGCAAGTGAGTAGTAAACAGACTAAGGGATTCAAATATGAGATTTAAAAAATGGAAAATGCGTGTTTTGTACAATGAAACCCATCTTGGCCTACCTCAAACTATTTGCAATACAAATCTACATGAGTGTGAAAATTATGGTCTCATTCGGACAAAGTATGTTTTGGGGAAAGCTGTTTTGGGTAGGGCTTATTATGGAAAACCATGCACCTTCATAGCTACTAGGTGATTTGAGAAGTGGCAATTTGTGGTGAAACTTGATTTATCTACGATTTATCTATGATTTGAGAAGTGGAAATTTGTGGTAAAGACTCCATGAGTAAGTGCCACTCCTTTTCGGAATTTTTTGCACATTAAATAACTCATTTAACTAGTTAATCCCATTTGTTGACTCTCTGTTGACCAGCCACTTGAGGGTAAAAGCGAGTATATTGCACTAGCCGGTATTAGCACTCAAGGTGAAAACTGAGCATACAAAAATGCTAGTATATGACTCGAGGGTATACATGAGTATATCTAAATTTCCAGGGTTAGACTCGAGGACGCGTGTTGCGGTGCGAAGTGGAAGACGTGCCATTGTTGACGCGTGTCGCGGTGCGGACGTGGAAGACGTGCCATTGTTGACGCGGGTCGCATTTAGGACGCGTAAGCCCCTCTCTCCTCCCTCCTCTCGCACACACGTCTCATTATCGCTCACGCACGAAACCACCCCTTCACGTCCCATCAACTTCTCCAAAAAACCCCAACCGCCGTACGAGCCCTCCCTGCCGGCGATGGAGAAGAAGAATGCGCCGGCGGCCATCGCCCCGAGCCCGTCGCCTCCGAGCCCCGTCGCCTCCGAACCCGTCGCCTCCGAGCCCGTCGCCGCCGAGCCCGTCGCCGCCGAGCCCGTCGCCGCGAGCCCGTCGCCTCCGAGGGCGGCGCATCCGAGCGGCGCATCCAAGCGCGGCGCCTCCGTGAACCGGGCCGGTCTCACGGCCGACGGACCACTTCACAAGATCGGCGAATGCTTATTGGCGAAAGAGGAGTACGTGGACAGCTACTCGCTATGAGGCAAGTCTGTAGAAATTGGCGCTCAGGTTTACCCGATCCCGACGTGCACCTGCACGAATGGATCATGCTACACCACGCCCTTCCACGCGCCGCTGAGTTCACCTTCCTCCATCTCGGCACATCCCGCTACGTCACCATAGATCTATCTGCAGTTCGTGCAAGGTTCAAATTCTCGGCTTTTCCCGTGGCGTCACCATAGATCTTATTTTCAATCTTAGTGCTGAATGTTATCTTTTCAATATATTTTAGATTCTACTTCGTCGGCTTTTCCCGTGGCGTCATCGTGCTTGCTCAGAAGAACCCGCTCGCACAAGATACGGCCGCTGAACCCACTCACAAAGAAATCGAACACGATGTTTGAGGCGCAGATGCCATCTGTTTTTCTGAAATCGATCGCCGTTATCAAATCCCCGACTATGGTCTTCGTTGCCACACATTACCCGCCAGAAATTGGTTGGGTCGATGAGAGCACTCCAACTAAGGATATAAATGAAGATGGGGATTGGGGAGAAGGAAGATTTTCGATCAAGAACCATGTTTTCCGTTGCATTACCCCGTTCAATGGTGAAGCGTATGCGGTAACCGGACAATTTTGAGATCGGAAGAATAGTGTGCACCAATATCTGATTGCAGCGCGCGAAACCGTCAAGATGGAGACACTAATTTCATTTCCAGAACTTGGACGTCGAAGTTCTACCTTGTGAAGTCGGATGGTGATCTGCGCTTGTGTTGTTGGTCGGCGCGGCTTTGGCGGGCAAACCATTGGTGTACCGTGTGGACACTCGAGCCGCTCTCTCCATCCGGTCACTAACATTGGCGTAATGCCTTCTTCGTGAATTTTATCCGGTGTATCTCCGTCGACACCAGAGTGTACCCGACACTTCAACCTGGCAGCATCTACTACACGGATTTGGGTTATATCAGAGCGTACTCTCATGATACAAATGCCTGGGATGAGTGGCCACTACGTGTGGATAGAATAGGACTCTACGGTTTGAGAAATGAACACAGGCCATACCGTTTGGAGGATGTATTGGCCTCACACTGCAGACGGAAGGAGTTCAATGAATATTTCCTTGGGGAATTGCACGAATGGAGCGACGGAGAAATATATGAGGAGGAATGAAGAACAAATTCATTCATCCTAATCTTCTTGTTGTCCATACATTGCGTGCGTGATCTTGTATATTTTTGCAGCTTAGTTTGTCGTGAACATTAACAATGTTATTGGCTGCTTTTGGCTGCTGTATGCAGTTTACCTATGTATTATACTTAGTTTTCTCGATTATCTTTCGTGAATTTATCATATAATAGCTTCTAGATTTGCTACTAGATTTGCTGCCATATTGGGCAAAAAACGAGGGCCAAAAGGCATAAATAACCCCAGAGATTTGCTACTAGATTTGCTGCCATATTGAAGAAAGACAGAAATAGAAGCTTCTCTAGATTTGATACTAATTTGGTGAAAAAGACAGAGAGAGAAAGAGGGGAAAAGGTGCTTTTAAAAATGCCAATTTGGGCCGAGAGAGACAAAACCCAGCTCCTGCTCACGTGCAACCAAACGCTTCTCGTCCTGTCCCACGCGGTCCCTTTCTACCAGCCCCACGCGACGCGGCCCCACAGACGACGCGGCGCAACACGTCAGCACAGAACGTCCAAATAAACGGATTCCTTCCGTCTGAGCTCCTTCTGCGGGTCTTCAGACAAAGGCTAGGGTAAAACTGAGGAAAAACTAAGGGGCTGGGGAAAACTGAGCACAACTAAGGAACCGAGGGCACGAAAATAGAAATCCCTAATATCTTTAGTTTCATTAGGCATAGCTTTCAATTTTAAAAGATCAACATCAGCAGCAAGACTATCAACCTTAGAAGCAAGAACATCAATTTTACCAAGCTTATCTTCAACAGATTTGTTAAAAGTAGTTTGTGTACTAATAAATTCTTTAAGCATGGCTTCAAGACCAGGGGGTACACTCCTATTATTGTTGTAAGAATTACCATAAGAATTACCATAACCATTAGTATTATTAGAAGGGTATGGCCTATAGTTGTTACCAGAATTATTCCTATAAGCATTGTTGTTGAAATTATTATTTTTAATGAAGTTCACATCAACATGCTCTTCTTGAGCAACCAATGAAGCTAAAGGAACATTATTAGGATCAACATTAGATCTACCATTAACAAGCATAGACATAATAGCATCAATCTTATCACTCAAGGAGGAGGTTTCTTCAACAGAATTTACCTTCTTACCTTGTGGAGTCCTTTCAGTGTGCCATTCAGAGTAATTGATCATCATATCATCAAGAAACTTTGTTGCGGCGCCTAAAGTGATGGATATAAAAGTACCTCCAGCAGCTGAATCCAATAGGTTCCGCGAAGAAAAATTCAATCCTGCATAAAAGGTTTGGATGATCATCCAAGTAGTCAGTCCATGGGTAGGGCAATTCTTTACCAAAGATTTCATTCTTTCCATGCTTATAATTCATTATGCTACTTCTCAAAGATATAATTTTAGCGGGAGGATAATATCTACCAATGAAAGCATCCTTACATTTAGTCCATGAATCAATACTATTCTTAGGCAAAGATAGCAACCAATCTTTAGCTCTTCCTCTTAAGGAGAAAGGAAACAATTTCAGTTTTATAATGTCACCATCTACATCCTTATACTTTTGCATTTCACAAAGTTCAACAAAATTATTAAGATGGGCAGCAGCATCATTAGAACTAACACCAGAAAATTTCTCTCTCATAACAAGATTTAATAAAGCAGGTTTAATTTCATAAAATTCTGCTGTAGTAGCAGGTGGAGCAATAGGTGTGCATAGGAAATCATTATTATTTGTGCTTGTGAAGTCACACAACTTAGTATTCTCAGGAGTACCCATTTTAGCAGTAGTAAATAAAGCAAACTAAATAAAGTAAATGCAAGTAACTAATTTTTTGTGTTTTTAATATGGAGAACGCAAACAAGACAGTAAATAAAGTAATTCAAGTAACTAGTTTTTTTGTATTTTTGATATAAAGAAAGCAAACTGTCGTCGTGGTGAACGAGCAGATGCCACGGGATGGCTTGAATTGGGGCCGGATGGACGCTAGAGGATTCGGGTGAGGGTTTTGGATTAGATTGGATGAACTTCCGGGTGCTTTCCTCAAGAACTAGAGATAGAAGAAGAAAGACACAAGGAAGAACTCTGCTCTAGATCCTTCTCTTCATTGATCTTTACAGGATACAGGTTTGTGCATACAAGGTGGGTCTCTAGGTCGATCGTCCCGTGTATGGGTGTGCCCCCTCTCCTTATATAGGGGAGAGGGTGGCTTACAGAGGAAGAAACCCTAATGGCATCTTTTACTAGACAAACTACTTTACAAAGTTACTTTAATCATAGATGACGCCGGGGTCTTCTTTAATCAGGGAGGCTGACGTCCTCTGGCTTCTTTCAGCGTCATCTTCCTCTTTGGCGCCAGGGCTTCGTTTAAAGCTACTTTGCTTAGCTCATCTTTGTCCTCTAGCTCTGAAGAGAATCTTTGACCGGTCTTGCCGACATTCTGTTCTTACCGGTAGCCCGGTGTCTTCTTTACCCGGTTCCGGTATACCCCTCTTGGAGATACCAGCTTAGCTTTACTTAGCCAAACACTTATCTTTGTGCTCCGGTATAAACATTAAACCGGTATTTTGATGGCTCAAACCATCCGGTTTGGCATGCCTTTGGCATACCGGGGGTCATCCCCCAAACACAAACAAAGCAGTAAATAAAATAAAGTAAAGCAAGACAAAAACAAAGTAAAGAGATTGGAAGTGAGAGACTCCTCCCCTTACAGCGTGTCTTGATCTCTCCGGCAACGGCGCCAGAAAAAGAGCTTGATAACGCGTTAAGCACACGTCCGTTGGGAACCCCAAGAGAAAGGTGTGATCCGTACAGCAGCAAGTTTTCCCTCAGTAAGAAACCAAGGTTATCGAACCAGTAGGATTCAAGGGCCACGTGAAGGTTGTTGGTGGAGGAGTGTAGTGCGGCGCAACACCAGGGATTCCGGCGCCAACGTGGAACCTGCACAACACAATCAAAATACTTTGCCCCAACTTAACAGTGAGGTTGTCAATCTCACCGGCTTGCTGTAACAAAGGATTAAATGTATGGTGTGGAAAATGATGTTTGTTTGCAATGAGCAGCAGAGAACAATGTTTGCAGTAGATTGTATTTCGATGTAAAAGAATGGACCAGGGTCCACAGTTCACTAGTGGTGTCTCTCCAATAAGAAATAGCATGTTGGGTGAACAAATTACAGTTGGGCAATTGACAAATAAAAAGGGCATAACAATGCACATACATATCATGATGAGTAGTGTGAGATTCAATCGGGCATTACGACAAAGTACATAGACCGCTATCCAGCATGCATCTATACCTAAAAAGTCCACCTTCAGGTTAGCATCCGCACCCCTTCCAGTATTAAGTTGCAAACAACAGACAATTGCATTAAGTATGGTGCGTAATGTAATCAACACAAATATCCTTAGACAAAGCATTGATGTTTTATCCCTAGTGGCAACATCACATCCACAACCTTAGAACTTTCTGTCACTGTCCCAGATTTAATGGAGGCATGAACCCATCGAGCATAATACTCCCTCTTGGAGTTACAAGTATCAACTTGGCCAGAGCCTCTACTAGCAACGGAGAGCATGCAAGATCATAAACAACACATATATGATAGATTGATAATCAACATAACATAGTATTCCATATTCATCGGATCCCAACAAACACAACATGTAGCATTACAAATATATGATCTTGATCATGATAGGCAGCTCACAAGATCTAACAATGATAGCACATGAGGAGAAGACAACCATCTAGCTACTGCTATGGACCCATAGTCCAGGGGTGAACTACTCACACATCAATCCGGAGGCGATCATGGTGATGAAGAGTCCTCCGGGAGATGATTCCCCTCTCCGGCAGGGTGCCGGAGGCGATCTCCTGAATCCCCCGAGATGGGATTGACGGCGGCGGCGTCTCTGGAAGGTTTTCCGTATCGTGGCTCTCGGTACAGGGGTTTTCGCGACGAAGGCTATAAGTAGGCGGAAGGGCAGGGTTGGAGGCGGCGCAGGGGCCCCACACCATAGGCCGGCGCGGGCCCCATGCTGGCCGCGCCGCCCTATGGGTACGGGCCCTCGTGGCCGCACTCCGTATCCCCTTCGGTCTTCTGGAAGCTTCGTGGAAAAATAAGACCCTGGGTGTCGATTTCGTCCAATTCCGAGAATATTTCCTTTGTAGGATTTCTGAAACCAAAAACAGTAGAAAACAACAACTGGCTCTTCGGCATCTTGTCAATAGGTTAGTGCTGGAAAATGCATAATAGTGACATAAAGTGTGTATAAAACATGTGAGTATCATCATAAATGTAGCATGGAACATAAGAAATTATAGATACGTTTGAGACGTATCAAGCATCCCCAAGCTTAGTTCCTACTCGCCCTCGAGTAGGTAAACGATAACAAGGATAATTTCTGAAGTGACATGCTATCATAATCTTGATCAATACTATTGTAAAGCATATGTAATAAATGAAGTGATTCAAAGCAATGGTAAAGACAATGAATAAACAACTGAATCATATAGCAAAGACTTTTCATGAATAGTACTTTCAAGACAAGCATCAATAAGACTTGCATAGGAGTTAACTCATAAAGCAATAGATTCTTAGTAGAAAGTTTTGAAGCAACACAAAGGAAGATATAAGTTTCAGCAGTTGCTTTCAACTTCAACATGTTTATCTCATGGATAATTGTCAACACAAAGTAATATGATGAATGCAAATAAGCAAGTATGTAGGAATCAATGCACACAGTTGACACAAGTGTTTGCTTCTAAGATAGAAAGAAGTAGGTAAACTGACTCAACATAAAAGTAGAAGAAAGGCCCTTCGCAGAGGGAAGCATGGATTGCTATATTTGTGCTAGAGCTTTTATTTTGAAAACATAGAAACAATTTTGTCAACGGTAGTAATAATTCAAATGTGTTATGCATAAGACATCCTATAAGTTGCAAGCCTCATGCATAGATTACCAATAGTGCCCGCACCTTGTCCTAATTAGCTTGGATTTACATGGATTATCATTGCATAGCATATGTTTCAACCAAGTGTCACAAAGGGGTACCTCTATGCCGCCTGTACAAAGGTCTAAGGAGAAAGTTCGCATTGGATAGCTTTTGATTATTCTCAACTTAGACATCCATACCGGGACAAGATAGACAACAGATAATGGACTCCTCTTTAATGCATATGCATTCAACAATAGCTAATATTCTCATAAGAGATTGAGGATTGATGTCCAAACTGAAACTTCCACCATGGTTCATGGCTTTAGTTAGCGGCCCAATGTTCTTCTCTAACAATATGCATACTAAAACCATTTGATCATGATAAATCACCCTTACTTCAGACAAGACGAACATGCATAGCAACTCACATGATATTCAACAAAGGTAATAGTTGATGGCGTCCCCAGAAACATGGTTACCGCTCAACAAGCAACTTATAAGAAATAAGATACATAAGCTACATATTCTTTACCACGATAGTTTTTAAGCTATTTTTCCCATGAGCTATATATTGCAAAGACAAAGGAATGAAATTTTAAAGGTAGCACTCAAGCAATTTACTTTGGAATGGCAGAGAAATACCATGTAGTAGGTAGGTATGGTGGACACAAATGGCATAGTTTTTGGCTCAAGGATTTTGGATGCACGAGAAGTAATCCCTCTCAGTACAAGGCTTAGGCTAGCAAGGTTGTTTGAAGCAAACTCAAGTATGAACCGGTACAGAAAAACTTACATAAGAACATATTGCAAGCATTATAAGACTCTACAGTGTCTTCCTTGTTGTTCAAACACCTCACCAGAAAATATCTAGACTTTAGAGAGACCAATCATGCAAACCAAATTTCAACAAGCTCTATGGTAGTTCTTCGTTAATAGGTGCAAAGTACATGATGCAAGAGCTTAAAAATGATCTATTTGAGCACAACAATTGCCAAGTATCAAATTATTCAAGACATTATACCAATTACACATGCAACATTTTCTGTTTCCAACCATATAACAATGAACGAAGCAGTTTCAACCTTTGCCATGAACATTAAGAGTAAAGCTAAGAACACATGTGTTCATATGCAACAGCGGAGCGTGTCTCTCTCCCACACAAAGAATGCTAGGATCCGATTTTATTCAAACAAACACGAAAATAAAAACATAAAGACGCTCCAAGTAAAGCACATAAGATGTGACGGAATAAAAATATAGTTTCACTAGAGGTGACCTGATAAGTTGTCGATGAAGAAGGGGATGCCTTGGGCATCCCCAAGCTTAGATGCTTGAGTCTTCTTGAAATATGCAGGGATGAACCACGGGGGCATCCCCAAGCTTAGAGTTTTCACTCTTCTTGATCCTATTGTATCATTCTCCTCTCTTGATCCTTGAAAACTTCCTCCACACCAAACTCAAAACAAACTCATTAGAGGGTTAGTGCATAATCAAAAATTCACATATTCAGAGGTGACATAATCATTCTTAACACTTCTGGACATTGCACAAAGCTACTGAAAGTTAATGGAACAAAGAAATCCATCAAACATAGCAAAACAGGCAATGCGAAATAAAAGGCAGAATCTGTCAAAACAGAACAGTCTGTAAAGACGAATTTTTCTGGGGCACTTAACTTGCTCAGATGAAAATGCTCAAATTTAATGAAAGTTGCGTACATATCTGAGGATCACGCACGTAAATTGGGAGATTTTTCTGAGTTACCTACAGAGAATCCTACTCAAATTCGTGACAGCAAGAAATCTGTTTCTGCGCAGTAATCCAAATATAGTATCATCTTTACTATCAAAGACTTTACTTGGCACAACAATGCGATAAAATAAAGATAAGGAGAGGTTGCTACAGTAGTAACAACTTCCAAGACTCAAATATAAAACAAAAGTACTGTAGTAAAATAATGGGTTGTCTCCCATAAGCGCTTTTCTTTAACGCCTTTCAGCTAGGCGCAGAAAGTGTGAATCAAGTATTATCAAGAGATGAAGCATCAACATCATAATTTTCACAACTTGTCACAATAGGTATCTTAGATGTTCCATTATCTATAGTGGTACTAAGGGTTTTGTCAATTTTAGGCCTATAATAGTTTTTTGGCTTAGGCACCTTAGAGACATACATGAACTTTTGCTCCTTACCCACATAAGCTTTCTCCTTAAACTTAAGAGAAGAAAAAGTTGAACCCAAGGTTCCCATAGCTTCTTCAAGTTCACTAATCCTATGGGTTTGATTATCATGAGTAGCACAAGCTTCTAAGACTGCAATTCTCTCATTAATTCCGCCTAGAGATTTATAAAGTTTATCAGTGCTATTAAGTAATATTCCCAATTTAGTCTTAATACTTGGAAGATTTTGCTCTATGGTCTCCAACTTTTTCATGACATCTTCAAGAGAGATTTTAATTTTAGCTTCATTAACAGGTGGTATTCCAACTAGACTCTCAATAATGCAACTGGCTTCTAAAGTAGGAGTGCCTAGGAAATTACCTCCCGCGAGAGTATCAAGAACATACCTATTCCAGCTAGAGATACCAACATAAAAATTCCTAAGTAGGATAATAGTGGAGTGTTTCTTAGTGCACCTATTATGAGCATCACTAATTCTATACCAAGCATCTTTTAAACATTCTCCCCCTTGTTGCTTAAGGCCTTGTTTACTTCTAGGGTATTTATGGGGATGGGAGGGTATTATTTGGTATCCCGAAAAATCCCCACTAGTCCGTTTACTTCTCCGGTTTTGAACGACACGATCCCGAGATATCCCCTCCCATCCCCTCTCATCCCCACATTTTTTGCCTAAATCAAAAACTCTCCATCATACTAGTGTATTTTTGGGGAAGGGTATTTGAGGGGATTGGGTGAACACCAAATCCCCTCCCATCCCCATACCCATTGGGGAAAAAAATACGAGAGAAGTAAACAAGGCCTAAACGAACGAACTTCAACTTCAGGATTACTCATTTTAGCAATAGTAAATAAAGCAAACTAGGTAAAGTAAATGCAAGTAGCTAATCTTTTTTGTGTTTTTGATATAGAGAACGCAAACAAGACAGTAAATAAAGTAAAGCAAGTAACTATTTTTTTGTATTTTTGATATAAAGAAAGCAAACAAAGCAGTAAATAAAATAAAGTAAAGCAAGATAAAAACAAAGTAAAGATATTGGAAGTGAGAGACTCCCCTTGCAGCGTGTCTTGATCTCCCCGGCAACGGTGCCTGAAATTTAGCTTGTTGACGCGTAAAGCACACGCCCGTTGGGAACCCCAAGTGGAAGGTGTGATGCGTACAGCAGCAAGTTTCCCTCAGTAAGAAACTAAGGTTTATCGAACCAGTAGGAGTCAAGGAGCACGTGAAGGTTGTTGGTGGCGGAGTGTAGTGCGGCGCAACACCAGAGATTCCGGCGCCAACGTGGAACCTGCACAACACAATCCAAATACTTTGCCCCAACTTAACAGTGAGGTTGTCAATCTCACCGGCTTGTTGTAACAAAGGATTAAATGTATGGTGTGGAAAATGATGTTTGTATGCGAAGAACTGACAAGGTATTAACTTGTCAATGCCTACGGGTTTTAGACTAGGGTTTAGTTGGAAGTAGAGGTCAAGTAGATCTCGAAGGTTTCAGCCGAAAAGTACTCGACGATTATGAAAACTAGGGTTTGAGAGACAATGATTCGATGCTTTCTTTGTCCCTCGACTCCCCCTTATATAGGAGGCGGAGCCGAGGGATTCGTGTTGTACAAGTTACAGAGTCCGGGACGGTTTCTAACTCATCCCGCAAGATTACAAATGATACTTCCTATTACGACTCTAGCTTTCCTTAGTAACATCTTGGGCTTTCGAATCTTCTTATTCTTCGGGTAGTGGGCCTTCAGTAAACCCCGGGTACTATCTTCGGCAGGCCCATTTGGGATGCCTATGTCAGTAGCCCCCGAGATTTTTCTTGAATCGTAGAGTCAGGGAAAATCTCCACTGTTTATTTTTACTCGACAATTTAACACTTTTCTATATTTTCTTCACATAAATTTCTATATTGTACAGGGATAATGGTAGTTGGGGCTAGTTCATCTGACGGATCAGGTACTAGTTAACTGCTCTAGTGGCAATCCGCAAAAACCTACTTCAAGATCACGTCCCTGGACATGATCTCGGGATACTGGTGTAAACTTCGATAGGTGCCGCTTAAGGTCTTACCATTCTGTCGAGTCCCAGTAAAATTTATCGGGTACCTAACGCGTCCGTTAGGATTTTTCTTCGTATCTATTGATACGGATAAAAGTAGCAAACCGACGTCAGAGACGGCGCCACGCCTCACAGAATGGATCCGGGGTCTTACCTTCGCAAAGTTTTGCGGCATTCAGAAATTGATCGCAACTTTGGCGTTCTGAGAATATATTGTCGAGTGCTTATTCGGCTGTTGGAATGACACATTTTATTGAGTCAAAGATGACTTATATTGCTCTCCCGATGGGAGTATATGCAGAGTTATTAATAACTCGAAATATATTCTTTTGCTCTTCTATCTTTCTTCTTTTCATTCTTTCTTTCTTCTTCTTTTTTATAATTTCATCGGGCACGCGAATAGCGTTCCCGATGGGAGTGGCCCCCGAGGCTACAACCAAGGACTTGTGCTTGGGTGTAGGCTCCACGTCTTATGCCGCTATATTTTCTTTCTCTCCCGAAGTTTTACAATTTCTCGGGTGCGCGAACAGCGCTCCCGATAGGAGTAGCCCCCGAGGCTATGAAAAAATATTTGTATTTGATCATAGGCTCACGCCATTTCTATTTTGTCTTTCTTGATCTTTTCATTTTTCCAAAGTAGCCCCCGAGCATTTGATCAAAAACTTGTATTTGATCGAAGGCTCACCAATATTTTCCATGTCGCCTTTTATGAAGCTGTTGAGGTGAATTTTTCCTTCTGCTAAGGTGACGTTATTGCTGACGACAGCCACGATTGTGAGTCTAAAATCACGAGAAGTCTTTTCCCGCTGCCTTGCGGGCCCAATTTATCCACTATCTTGACACATCGTGCAAGTGGGGGACACACGTCCTCCGCTTTTTCTGGCGCACGTACCGTAACTTCTCCAATGTTAAAATACTTTTTTACCCTTGTTTTCACGTGGCTATCATCTTCCGCACACTTTTCCCATCCAACGGTCCGCCGCTTCGCCGCACCTCTATATAAGATCTCCTTCTTCCTCCTCGAGCACTTCCGCTCACGCCGTTCTCCTGCTCTCCTCTGCAAAACCTCCTCCTGCGCTTCACAATTCCCTAAGCTCATCTTCTCCAAGCTACATTCCTGTGCCATTGTTGATGCCACCGCGTCGGTTGATCAAGCACAGCACGCCGGAATCATCAATGGCTGCCGTGGATCTGGGAACCGCGGAGTGGGAAAGGTCCAAGATTTCCACCCAGGACATCAATCTGTTGAAGAAACTAGGGACCAGCAAGAAGCCCAAAGCGCTGAGCTTCCCTAGTGAGGAAAGCTACCCAACCCCTCCAATGGGGTATCGGGTAAGTTTCATCGACCATCTCATCCGCGGTCTCTCCGCCCCCATTCATCCTTTCCTCCGCAGACTGCTTTTCGTTTATGGTCTGCAACTTCACCACCTCACGCCAAATTCTATCCTCCATATCTCCATTTTCATCACCCTCTGCGAAGCCTTCCTTGGCGTCCAGCCTAACTGGGCGCTATGGAAGCGCGTTTTCTTTTCTCGCCGTAATGGCTCTCCCAATGTCGCCTATAATATAGGCGGCGTTGTTATTTCTGTTCGCCCCACGGTCGATTACTTCGACGTCAAACTCCCTGACTCAGTCCAGGGGTGGCGCAAGAAGTGGTTGTACATTCAGGAAGAAAACCATGGATGTGCTGAAGACAACATCCCTCCCTTCGATGGTGCCGAGAAAATCCTTCGCTGCCGCTCCTGGGACGCAGAGGCTACCGAAGAAGAAAAAGCGTCGATAGAGGCCCTGATGACTCGTATCCATGAGTTGCAAAATACTCGCGGCAAGGAGCTGTCAGGTATTCAGATCACAACGTATTTTCTTAGAACCAGGGTGCAGCCTCTTCAAGCTCGCAAATACCCTCTCTGGAAGTACACTGGCGACAATGACGTAGATCGGTTGTCGGCGGATTTAGAAAAGCTTGTCCGAAAAATCTCGTCTCTCAGCAAAAAAGACCCTGTCCCTTCTTCCTGCCGTGTGAAACGATTCAGCGCCACCAATCCACTTCCCAAGGTAAACTTTGTCGCTTGATTTGTTATTGCTTTGCTATCTCCTTGTTTTTTGTAATTCCTTTATTGACATCTTCCCCTGTTTTTTTTAAAGAACCACCCAAATCTTATCTCGCTTCCTCCCCTTCCTGAAGGTGGAGAAGTCGAGGAAAGGGCCGTTGTCACCGACGACAACCAAGATGCCCCCTCATTTGTGAATGAACCCGTAGATTCTCAAAAATCTGCGAGATCTTCTGAACGTACTGCATCGGCACAATCTCCTCCTCCTGCTGTTTCTCCAAGGTACAAAAGGAAAAGGGACGAGGTCGAAGATTCCGGCACCTCCAAAGCCGAAGAAGTTGGTCCTTCATGCCAGAAGGCAGCTTATGATCCATACCTTGAGTCCCTCATCAGCTCGTAAGTTACCTTTTATTTCACTTTATTTTGTACTCGAAGATTTTTGTCTATCTTGCTTTTTATGCTGCCGACATTTAACCTCAGTGATGATGAGGAAGAAGTACCAGCTGTTGATGTGGCTGCTCGAATGAGTACGTCACATACTCTGATTGTTTCGGAGACGCCAGTCGAAGGAGAGGAATCGTCGCCTCCTCAACAAAACGTCGGCGCTCCTACTCCTCCTTCAAGCCCTCTTGTCCCTTCGCTAAAAAGGACAAGGGTTGAAACAATCCCGGAGCCTACCCTCCAATTGGGTAGCTCCTCTAGCCCTCTCTTGGATGATGTAAGTGTAGGGATTCGTTGCATAGAAAACAAAAAAAAATTCCTACCGCGAACACGCAATCCAAGCCAAGATGCAATCTAGAAGACGGTAGCAACGAGGGGTTTATCGAGTCTCACCCTTGAAGAGATTCCAAAGCCTACAAGAGGAGGCACTTGTTGCTGCGGTAGACGTTCACTTGCCGCTTGCAAAAACGCGTAGAAGATCTTGATCACGATCGCTTCCGGCGCCACGAACGGGCAGCACCTCCGTACTCGGTCACACGTTCGGTTGTTGATGAAGACGACGTCCACCTCCCCGTTCCAGCGGGCACCGGAAGTAGTAGCTCCTCTTGAATCCGACAGCACGACGGTGTGGTGTCGGTGGTGGTGGAGAAATCTGGCGGAGCTTCGCTTAAGCGTGCGGGATGTGGTGGAGGAGAGAGACCGCTAGGGTTTGGGGAGAGAGGGGGTTGGGCGCCGACCCTCTAAGGGGTGCGGCCAAGGCTGAGGCTTGAAGTGATCAGCCCCCTCTCCTATGCCCCTCATTATATAGGTGGAAGCACCAAGAGTTCTAGTCCAAGTCTTCGAATAAGACCCCAACACTAAAACCTCCCATATGTGGGAAACCTACTCAAGGAGGGAGTCCTACCCAAGGTGGGACTCCCACCTTTCCTTGAGGTGGGTTGGCCGGCCACCCTAGGGGAGTCCACCTTGGACTCCTCCCCTTTAGGGTTGGCTGGTCATGCAAGGTGGAGTCCCTCCGGGACTCTACTTTCCATGGTGATTTCTTCCGGACTTTTCTAGAACCTTCTAGAACCTGCCATAAATGCACCGGATCATTTCCAAACTTGGAACATGACTTCCTATATATGAATCTTATTCTCCGGACCATTCCGGAACTCCTCGTGATGTCCGGGATCTCATCCGGGACTCCGAACAAATATTCGAACTCCATTCCATATTCAAGTTCTACCATTTCAACATCCAACTTTAAGTGTGTCACCCTACGGTTTGTGAACTATGCGGACATGGTTGAGTACTCACTCCGACCAATAACCAATAGCGGGATCTGGAGATCCATAATGGCTCCCACATATTCAACGATGACTTTAGTGATCGAATGAACCATTCACATACGATACCAATTCCCTTTGTCACGCGATATTTTACTTGTCCGAGGTTTGATCTTCGGTATCACTCTATACCTTGTTCAACCTCGTCTCCTGACAAGTACTCTTTACTCGTACCGTGGTATGTGGTCTCTTATGAACTTATTCATATGCTTGCAAGACATTAGACGACATTCCACCGAGAGGGCCCAGAGTATATCTATCCGTCATCGGGATGGACAAATCCCACTGTTGATCCATATGCCTCAACTCATACTTTCCGGATACTTAATCCCACCTTTATAACCACCCATTTACGTGATGGCGTTTGATGTAATCAAAGTACCTTTCCGGTATAAGTGATTTACATGATCTCATGGTCATAAGGACTAGGTAACTATGTATCGAAAGCTTATAGCAAATAACTTAATGACGAGATCTTATGCTACTCTTAATTGGGTGTGTCCATTACATCATTCATACAATGATATAACCTTGTTATTAATAACATCCAATGTTCATGATTATGAAACTAATCATCCATTAATCAACAAGCTAGTTTAAGAGGCATACTAGGGACTTCTTGTTGTCTACATATCACACATGTACTAATGTTTCGGTTAATACATTTATAGCATGATATATAAACATTTATCATAAACATAAAGATATAAATAATAACAACTTTATTATTGCCTCTAGGGCATATCTCCTTCAGTCTCCCACTTGCACTAGAGTCAATAATCTAGTTTACATTTGTAAAGATATAACACCTTGGCCTTCTGGTGCTTTATCATGTTTTGCTCACAGGAGAGGTTTTAGTCAACGGATCTGACATGCTCAGAACCGTATGTATTTTGTAATTCATTTGCGTCTCAACGCATCACTCATTTCCAAATGAGTCAAGATTAAATATGTTTGGTCTTGGTGGAACCTTAATTCATGGTCTGAAATATGTCACTAATATTTTCACACACAATATAGCTTCAAAGTTCTGACTCTGTCGGAAATACACCAAGTTCTCAAAGAACCTCTTGACTTAACATCCTTTGTCATTGTCAAAACAATGACATACTCTGCCTTCTTTTGTAGATTCCGTCACAATATTTAGAACTCTTCTAAATCTAGCATAGACAACTTCTAGCTCATTGTGCTACCTTTTAAACAACACTTAGTCTAATTTGAGATTGAAATTATATTTTATATGTGACAAAACCAATATCGGTGTAATCACATTACAGCGATTTGTTTGTCATTTCTCCATACAAAACTATATATATATCCTTGGTTCTTCTAAAGTACTCAAGGATACTCTTACTGTCGTCCAATGATTATCTCATGAATCATTCTGGTATATGCTCATAACATTTTAGAGCACAGGACATCTGATTGTGTACATATTATTCGTGATCCATAATTACTCATGTGTTTTTACTCATTGAGTATCAGATACACTCAAGTCTTGTTAAAACTTCACATGACAAGAACATTTTCTTAATATTTCTATATTGAACTATTTCAATATCCATTCTATTTACTTTGACTTAAACTTATTTTGTGTTTCAATCTATCTTCATAGATCTTGACACTAGATATGTTTCAGTCCATATCCTTTCATTGAAATTAATTTCTCAATGAAACCTTTTAATCAAGTATATAATTACATCATTTATAACCAACTATATGTCACCTACATAAAGTATTATAAATATGTCTTAGCGCTCCCACTTAATTTCTTGCAAATGCAAGCCTCTTCATCGTCTCTGATGAAATCAAAAACTCTTTGACTATTTCATCTGGTGAAGATTCCAACTCCGTGATACTTACTTCATCCAATTGAAGTTCGTATACCTATCTAGTATTCTACAGACTAGCAAAACTCTTGTTTGTATCTTGTATACACCTTTAATACACACTTCTGATAAGTAATGTATTTTGCCATCCTACTAGCATATCTCATAAAAGAAATATGTAGTGATTACTAGAATAATCCACATAGACTATAAGCATTGCTACGGAAGATTTAATCTTATCGTAGTCAACTCTTTGAACTTTGTCGTAAACAACTTTTCGACAAGTCGAGCTTCTTCAATGATATTTCATCCAAGTCCATCAATTTTATAGATCCATTTACTTTCAAAAAGTATTCATCTATCTTGGATTTCATGGCGTATAGCCATTTTAACGGAGTCAGGGCCCATCATAACTTCTTTGTTTGTAGTTGGTTTATCATTGTTCAAAATCAATCCTTTGTCCACAAATCATTTATTTGATCACAAAGTAAACCATCACTTCGATCTCCATGGCTAAAACACTTTGTAGTCATGGGAGCCATGATCGTTGTGGCCGCTTCCGAAACCAATTCCAATGCTGCGCTACTCTGATCATTATGCTCAAGTTCATAAACCTTATCAAGTTCTATTGTCCTCCCACTCAAAAACTTCGCTAGAAACAATTTCTCGGAAATAAGAAACATTGACAAACACTTTTGTCTTTGTCTCGTGGGAAGAATTCCCAATCAATTCTCTGGGATAACCAACAAAGACATTCATCCGATTTTGGTTGTAAACTCTTAGACCAAAATTTAAAGAAAGGACTATTAGGGTTTATACCCATGCCATAACTTGTATGGTGTCATTTCATCGCATCATGATGATGCTCTATTCAGTGTAAAAGCGGTAGTCACTAAAGCATAATCCACAAAAATATAATGACATCAATATTTTATCTCATCATTGACCCAACAAGTATTGGATTCATCTCTTGGATACTTCTTCATCACTATGATACTCCAAGAAACGTGAGTTGTAGAACAATTTCATAACTCTCTTAGATGTTCGCTAAAACTCGTAATTCAAATATTTCCACCATGATCCAATCATAGATATTTGACTTTTCTATTACGATGATTTCCACTTCATGCTGAAATTTATTTGAATCATATTCAAATGTTTCAAACTTTTCCTTATTGAATATATCCACATATATACTCAATTCATTGTTTGAAAGTTTTCATGAAGTAGAAGAATCTTCCGCACACAACTATGCCTAGTGAACCACATACATCATCATGTATTTTTCCACTAAGTTAGTTGCCCGTTCAACTCTTGGCCTATGAACGGTATTTTAGTCATTACTTTTAGAAAAGATTTTGCAAGCGCCAAACGATTCAAAAATCAAATGACTCCAAAAATCCATTTGCATGGAGTTCCTTCATGCGTTCCTTTCCAACATGACCTAAATGGCGGTTCCACAAATAAGTGGAATTCAAATCATTTGCCTTATGGCATTTTAGCGTCAGTGTTATGTATGTGTGTTTCACCATTAAGATTTATAATAACTTATCCATCGTACATGGAGTAATGTCATAATTTGAACAACTCATTGTTTTCATTTGACCAGAGCAAAATAACAATTATTAAGTTCTTTATTTATAAATTCTAAGGGCTAGATAGAATGCCAACGACGAACATAATAACACTTTATTTTGTTCCAGACATGCATTCCTATCATATTCCTTGTCAGTCACTTAGGCCATTGTATTTTTGTATTGCGTTGTTTTGTATGACACTTCATACCAACCAATATAGTACTAATACCCAAGAATTTCATAGTGTGACTTAACTAGGAATACAACCATAACATGTATATCATTTATATACACCTGAGCTAGACTTTCTAGTCTTTTCTTTTCTTTTTGCCAAAATATCTTTTGCAGTTTCTCTTTTAGCTTTCCTCATTATTCAGAAAAACACTTCAACATTATTAACTTCTAGGTTTGTTGGTCAAATACCAATAACCTTGAGGTTCTTACTTTAAGTTGATCATCATATGACAAGTGTTTCAGATTTCACTATTAGTAACTTAATAATATGATGAACAATTTCACTCATAATTTTATCCATCATATCATGACGACTTTCCGAGACCATGTCTGTACATGCTAGGCTCGTAAAGTTTTAACCTTGGTATTCGCATGTGCAAATCTGGCTTGCACCCGTTGTATGCACACGTAGAATCTATCACACCCGATCATCACGTGATGCTTCGAAACGACGAGTCTTAGCAACGGTGCATACTAAGGATGATCACTTCATGGATATGCGAATATCGTTAGTGCCCCAATGGTTGGAGGATTGGGACGCCTTGCGTCTTCAACCTTCGTACATTCCCATAGAACTTATGAGTTTATGTAGTCTCACCAAATTATATTCTATCATCTTGCAATAAGGTCTTTAGATATCACATATATCTCATACCTTGATTATTTCTAAAAACTAAATTTTCAGCTCCTTACTTTTCAAACAGATTTGAACTTCAAGTTTCACGGAGACAAGATAACTTTAGGTACTAATTGAAACCATAGCTCTTTGAATCAACAATGTGAGGTTTACTAAAAGTTTGCAATAGGACTTAATCAATTCTTGATTCTTTAACAATACGGTACCAATCCGTAAAGTTTCTTGTCAGATTTTAACAGTATTTCTATCTCAATAACAAGACTAGCGCATGGTAGAAAACGGATGCCAACACTACAAAATTAATTCAAAATACTACTCAGACTATGTTTATGATAATTAGTTCATGTTTTAATCTAATTACTAATGAACTCCCACTTAATACAACATCCCTCATAGTTGTTAAGTGGTACACGATCCAAATCCACTACACCAAAACCGATCATCACGTGAGATGATGTAGCTTCAATGGTGAACATCAACATGTTGATCATATCATCCATATGACTCGTGTTCAACCTTTCGGTTTCCGTTGTCCCGAGGCCATGTCTGTACATGCTAGGCTCGTCAAGCAAACCCAAGTATTCCGCGTGTGCAACATGGCTTACACCCGTTATATGTGAACGTTGAGTCTATCACATCCGATCATCACGAGATGCTTCGAAACGATGAACTGTACAACGGTGCATACGAGGGGAGAACACTTTATTATCTTGATATTAATGTGAGGGATCATCTTATAATGCTACCGTCGCGTTCTAAGCAAAATAAGATGCATAAAGGATTAACATCACATGCAATTCATATGTGATATGATATGGCCCTTTTGTCTTTGCGCCTTTGATCTTCATCTCCAAAGCACGGACATGATCTCCATCATCAACGGGCATGATCTCCATCATCGTCGGCGTAGCGTCAAGGTTCATGGCGCCGTCTTTATGGTTGTTCACCTCATGTAGTAACTATTACAACTACTTTGAAATACTACTTAACATGAAATTTAAAGACAACCATAAGGCTCCTGCCGGTTGCCACAATACAATAATGATCATCTCATACATATTCATCATCACATTATGGCCATATCACATCACCAAACCCTGCAAAAACAAGTTAGACGTCTCTAATTTGGTTTGCATATTTTACGTGGTTTAGGGTTTTCGAGAGAGATCTAATCTACCTACGAACATGAACCACAACGTTGATACTAATGTTTTCAATAGAAGAGTAAATTGAATCTTCACTATAGTAGGAGAGATAGACACCCGCAAAGCCTCTTATGCAATACAAGTTGCATGTCGAACGAGGAACAAGTCTCATGAACGCGGTCATGTAAAGTTAGTCCGAGCCGCTGATACGTCTCCGACGTATCGATAATTTCTTGTGTTCCATGCCACATTATTGATGATATCTACATGTTTTATGCACACTTTATGTCATATTCGTGCATTTTCTGGAACTAACCTATTAACAAGATGCCGAAGTGCCGATTCTTGTCATTTCTGCTGTTTTTGGTTTCAGAAATCCTAGTAACGAAATATTCTCGGAATTGGACGAAATCAATGCCCAGGGTCCTATTTTGCCACGAAGCTTCCAGAAGACCGAAGAGGAGACGAAGTGGGGCCACGAGGCGGCCACACCCTAGGGCGGCGCGGCCTGGCCCTTGGCCGCGCCGACCTGTGGTGTGGGGCCCTCGTGTGGCCCCCTGACCTGCCCTTTCGCCTACTTAAAGCCTCCGTCGCGAAACCCCGGTGCGAGAGCCACGATACGGAAAACCTTCCAGAGACGCCGCCGCCGCCAATCCCATCTCGGGGGATTCAGGAGATCGCCTCCGGCACCCTGCCGGAGAGGGGAATCATCTCCCGGAGGACTCTACGCCGCCATGGTCGCCTCCAGAGTGATGTGTGAGTAGTCTACCCCTGGACTATGGGTCCATAGCAGTAGCTAGATGGTTGTCTTCTCCCCATTGTGCTTAATTGTCGGGTCTTGTGAGCTGCCGAACATGATCAAGATCATCTATCTGTAATTCTATATGTTGCGTTTGTTGGGATCCGATGAATAGAGAATACTATGTTATGTTGATTATCAATTTATATCTATGTGTTGTTTATGATCTTGCATGCTCTCCATTACTAGTAGATGCTCTGGCCAAGTAGATGCTTGTAACTCCAAGAGGGAGTATTTATGCTCGATAGTGGGTTCATGTCTCCGTGAATCTGGGGAAGTGACAGAAATCTCTAAGATTATGGATGTGCTGTTGCCACTAGGGATAAAACATTGGTGCTATGTTCGAGGATGTAGTTACTGATTACATTACGCGCAATACTTAATGCAATTGTCTGTTGTTAGCAACTTAATACCGGAGGGGTTCGGATGATAACTTTGAAGGTGGACTTTTTAGTCATAGATGCATGCTGGATAGCGGTCTATGTACTTTGTCGTAATGCCCAATTAAATCTCACAATACTCATCATAATATGTATGTGCATGGTCATGCCCTCTTTATTTGTCAATTGCCCAACTGTAATTTGTTCACCCAACATCTTGTTTATCTTATGGGAGAGACACCTCTAGTGAACCGGGGACCCGGTCCAATTCTCTATCTTTGAAATACAATCTCTTTTAATCTTTGTTCTACTGTTTTCTGCAAACAATCATCATCCACACTATACATCTAATCCTTTGTTACAGCAAGCCGGTGAGATTGACAACCTCACTGTTTCGTTGGGGCAAAGTACTTTGGTTGTGTTGTGCAGGTTCCACGTTGGGGCCGGAATTTCTGGTGTTGCGCCGCACTACATCCCGCCGCCATCAACCTTCAACGTGCTTCTTGACTCCTACTGGTTCGATTAAACCTTGGTTTCTTACTGAGGAAAACTTGCCGCTGTGCGCATCACACCTTCCTCTTGGGGTTCCCAACGGACGTGTCAACTACACGCATCAAGCAAATTTCTGGCGCCGTTGTCGTGAGATCAAGACACGCTGCAAGGGGAGTCTCCACTTCCCAATCTCTTTACTTTGTTTTTGTCTTGCTTTATTTTATTTACTACTTTGTTTGCTGCATTATATCAAAACACAAAAAAATTAGTTGCTAGTTTTACTTTATTTGCTATCTCGTTTGCTATATCAAAAACACAAAAAAAAATAGTTACTTGCATTTACTTTACTTGATTCATCATGTTTCCTTTTAATTTTATCACGAAAGACAAACCGGTAGGACGTGGGTCCATAATTGGGAGAAATAATATAGAAGAATTTTTCAACCATGTTAGTACCGTTGATGATTTTGAAGATAGACACTTGGTAGACCTTGCTCCTACTTATGAAATTGCCGCTGCTGCTTTAGTTCGTATGATGGAAACTAAATTTGTTAATCTCAATCCTATAATCCAACACATGTTTCTTACACTCGGTGATATGGAAGAAGGGGAAAAGAAAGACTTTGTTTTAGAAACCCTTCTTAGAGAATTTGGTGGTATAGCAAGAGAGGCTAGAAAGGTCTTTGCTAAATATGATATGCTTGGTTCTTATACCAATTTTGTTAGTCTCCTTGAAAAGATGGATATGGATAGAATAAAGTACACTAATAATATTAATGATGGTGGGGAGATCAAAGCACCAATACCATGTAAGCTCCTAGCGATGAATGATGCACTAGAAAATAATTATGCTTGGCTTGTTCCTGAAAATTTGTTTGATGAGAGTAGCAAGCCCAACACTAATGAAAAGGGGGACGCTAAAACTTATGTATCTAATATACTATGCCTGGTTGAGAAAACTCCGCATCCCGCTGTAGATGCACCATCTCTTGATAATACTTGATACACACTTTCTGCGCCTAGCTGAAAGGCGTTAAAGAAAAGCGCTTATGGGAGACAACCCATGTTTTTACTACAGTACTTTGTTTTTATTTTGTGTCTTGGAAGTTGTTTACTACTGTAGCAACCTCTTCTTATCTTAGTTTAGTGTTTTATTGTGCCAAGTAAAGTCGTTGATAGTAAAGTTCATACTAGATTTGGATTACTGCGCAGAAACAGATTTCTTTGCTGTCACGAATCTGGGCTGTTTTCTCTGTAGGTAACTCACAAAATTATGCCAATTTATGTGAGTGATCCTCAGATATGTACGCAACTTTCATTCAATTTGAGCATTTTCATTTGAGCAAGTCTGGTGCCTCGATAAAATTCGTCAATACGAACTATTCTGTTTTGACAGATTCTGCCTTTTATTTCGCATTGCCTCTTTTGCTATGTTGGATGAATTTCTTTGATCCATTAATGTCCAGTAGCTTTATGCAATGTCCAGAAGTGTCAAGAATGATTGTGTCACCTCTGAACATGTTAATTTTTATTGTCCACTAACCCTCTAATGAGTTGTTCTAAGTTTGGTGTGGAGGAAGTTTTCAAGGATCAAGAGAGGAGTATGATGCTCTATGATCAAGGAGAGTGAAAGCTCTAAGCTTGGGGATGCCCCGGTGGTTCACCCCTGCATATTCTAAGAAGACTCAAGCGTCTAAGCTTGGGGATGCCCAAGGCATCCCCTTCTTCATCGACAACATTATCAGGTTCCTCCCCTGAAACTATATTTTTATTCAATCACATCTTATGTGCTTTTCTTGGAGCGTTGGTTTGTTTTTGTTTTTGTTTTGTTTGAATAAAATGGATCCTAGCATTCACTTTATGGGAGAGAGACACGCTCCGCTGTAGCATATGGACAAGTATGTCCTTAGGCTCTACTCATAGTATTCATGGCGAAGTTTCTTCTTCGTTAAATTGTTATATGGTTGGAATTGGAAAATGATACATGTAGTAAATTGCTATAATGTCTTGGATAATGTGATACTTGGCAATTGTTGTGCTCATGTTTAAGCTCTTGCATCATATACTTTGCACCCATTAATGAAGAAATACATAGAGCATGCTAAAATTTGGTTTGCATATTTGGTCTCTCTAAGGTCTAGATAATTTCTAGTATTGAGTTTGAAGGAAGACGGTGTAGAGTCTTATAATGCTTTCAATATGTCTTTTATGTGAGTTTTGCTGCACCGCTTCATCCTTGTGTTTGTTTCAAATAGCCTTGCTAGCCTAAACCTTGTATCGAGAGGGAATACTTCTCATGCATCCAAAATCCTTGAGCCAACCACTATGCCATTTGTGTCCACCATACCTACCTACTACACGGTATTTCTCCGCCATTCCAAAGTAAATTGCTTGAGTGCTACCTTTAAAATTCCACTCTTCACCTTTACAATATAGGGATTTCTATTTTCGTGCCCTCGGGTCCTTAGTTGTACTCAGTTTTCCCCAGCTCCTTAGTTTTTCCTCAGTTTTCCCCAAGCCCTTGTTTGAACCCGCAGAAGGAGCTCGGACGGAAGGAATCCGTTAAGTTGACCGTTCCGTGCTGACGAGTGGGGTCGTGTCGTTTGTGGGGTCGCGTCGTGTGGGACCGCGTCGTGTGGGGCTGGTAGGAAGGGACCGCGTGGGACAGGACGAGACCATGTTTGTGGGGCCGTAGCGTGTGGAGCCGTGTGGGTCCGGGACGGGAGCACGAGTGGTTTCTGTCTCTTTCGCCCAGATTAGCAGTTTTCAATGTACCTTTTTCCTCTCTCTCGCTCGATCTCATTCATATTTGATAGCCCAAATTGGTAGCAAATCTAGAGCAGCTTGTCCTTCTGTTTTTTAACGCCATTCATTTCTTAATTTATGCCTTCGTTTTTACCCAATCAGGTAGGAAATCTAGGGCACAAATCCAGAGAGAAAATATAGGATAAGCTGCATACAGCAACCAACATAGCATAGATATATTCAGGACAGATCCAAAAGTAGTACCGATAGATCCAACATAAGCTACATTTTACATGAATTTAAGCTGCTCTGAGATAGAGCAGTCACATACAGAGAGTGCAGTAGGCACGTTCAACGCCTCCAGGTAGCGCGTGTGACTCGCTTGGAGGTTGCGCAGGTGAATCCCAAGTGCTTTGTGTTTGGCCATGTACGCATGCACGTTCACGGTCCTTCCAACTCTAGCGCCACATCTGCCAATGGATTCAGCATGGTTCACCAGGGAGTTGAAGTCGGTGGCGCGGAGCTTCTGTTGCGAAGGGGCACTTGTAAATGCCTCGAGCAAAGGGGCCATCGTAATGGCCGGACTGCGACCTCTCCCGAGGACGTGACGAGTCTTGGTGTGGAAGGACTCGTCGTCATTGTCGACGTCATTGCTCGCACTGTCACGTAGCACCAAAGATCGTGCAAAAAAAACGGAGTCAATTACAACGATGATGGAACAGAGAGTGAACAAAAAATCATGCATTATAATATGGGCTCGAAAAAAAGAGGTAGCCTCAGTTACATTGGACACACTTATATCCAGGATTTGAGTCAGCAAACCAAAGATCATGCACAACAAATTTATACACACCAATTGTTTACTGACCAAACCCTGAATCAATTTATACCCAAATATTCATCATCATCGGCACAAATCTTAAACAAAAGCAAATCACAAACACTAATAACGCAAGATCTAACACAAAAGGATCGAACTAGGAATAGACGAACAGTAATAACGCAAGATCTAACACAAAAGGATTGAACTAGGAACAGACGAATCGTAATAACGCTAGATCTAACACAAAATGATTGAAATGAGATAAGAACAAGGGAACAAAGGGTTACCTCCGGCTCGTTGTCGACGATGCTGGTGTCGTAGGGGTTCTCCGGCGCGTCGTATTACCTTGGTTCGTACGGGTCCCAAGCGACGGGGGCGGACGGTGGCGGCGGCCGATGCGCCGGCTGCTACGTTGGAAGCGGCGACGGGGGCACGGACGGGCGGCGGCGATCCGCCGGCTGCTACGTTGGAAGCGAGGACAGGGGGCACAGACGGGGGCGGCGGCGATGCGCCGGCTGCTACGTTGGAAGCAGCCGACGGGGGCCTGGACGGGGCGGCGGCCGATGCGCTGGCTGCTACGTTGGAAGCAGCCGACAGGGCCTGGACGGGGCGGCGGGCGATGTGCCGAGCAATGGGCATCTCATTCTTCTCCATCGCCGGCGGTTTTCTTCGGGGTTTTTCTTCGGTTGTGGAGAAGATGATGGGACAGAGAGGCGGTTGCGGTGAGCCGGTGAGAACGTGCGTCGAGGAGAGAAAGAGGGGCTCTATAAAGACGAAGGTGGCGTGTACCGCAACACGCGTCCGCTATGCACGGCTGCAGCGTGCACCGCTTCTGAGTCTAACCCTGGGACGTTTGGTGTACTCGGTTATAACCTCGGGCCTTATACGTAAATTTTATCTGTACTCAGTTTTCCCCTCGAGGACTTAGACCGGCAAGTGCAATATACTCAATTTTACCCTCAAGTAGCTGGTCAACAGAGAGTCAACAAATGAGAATAACATAGCTAATTGAGTCATTTCATGCGCAAAAAAATCCAAAAATAAAAACATAGTGGCAACTACTCATGGAGTCTTCCTACGCAACCTGCCACCTAGAAAACCTTAACAAACATATATAAATCAAGTTTTACCACAAATTGCCACTTCTCAGAATCACTAGTGTAGCTATGAAGATGATTGGTTTTCCACCCAAACCCCTTTGCAAAACATCTTTCCCAAAACATAGTTTGTCTAAATGATGCCATAATTGTCACACTCATGTATATTTGAATTGCAAATAATTTGATGTAGCCCAATATGAATTATATTGTACAAAACACACATTTTTCATTTTGTAATTCTTTTGTTTGAATCCCTTAGTCTATTTACTATTTATGTGCCCTTGGATTCTTAGTACTACTCAGTTTTGCCCTCAAGTCTTGTCACAAATGCTCCGAGAAGCCCAAACTTATCCCGATTGGTTGAGCCGTTGTCACACGGATCGACTCCACGAACCGATTGATCCAGCGATCTAGCAGGGCGTATACCCCTATCCGTCTCTTCGTGGCAACCTCTCTCTCTCTTCGTGGCCACCTCTCTCTCTCTGTCGGTGGAGAATGCCCACCCCTCTATTTATGTGCAATAACGAGTTTGCCACTTAATATAGTTTGGGATATAGTATTGGTATAAACATGAGGCATACATATTTGCGGATTTCGGTGATTGCATTATTTGTCACCCCTCTAACAATTATCAACTATCTTTAGCTGTCCTTTTCTTTTAGGGAATATAGTTTGGGATATAGTATTGGTATTTTGAAACGGCCTAAAAGTGGTATAATTTTGTTATAAACATGAGGCATACATATTTGCGGATTTCGGTGATTGCTATCAACTATATTTATCTGTCCTTTTCTTTTAGGGAATATAGTTTGGGATATAGTATTGGTATTTTGAAACGGCCTAAAAGTGGTATAATTTTGTTATAAACATGAGGCATACATATTTGCGGATTTCGGTGATTGCATTATTTGTCACCCCTCTAACAATTATCAACTATCTTTAGCTGTCCTTTTCTTTTAGGGAATATAGTTTGGGATATTGTATTGGTATTTTGAAGGGACCCTATTTTGAAAGGGATCCCATTTTGAAACGGCCTAAAAGTGGTATAATTTTGTTATAAACATGAGGCATACATATTTGCGGATTTCGGTGATTGCATTATTTGTCACCCCTCTAACAATTATCAACTATCTTTAGCTGTCCTTTTCTTTTAGGGAATATAGTTTGGGATATGGTATTGGTATTTTGAAACGGCCTAAAAGTGGTATAATTTTGGTATAAACACGAGGCATACATATTTGCGGATTTCGGTGATTGCATTATTTGTCACCCCTCTAACAATTATCAACTATCTTTAGCTTTCCTTTTCTTTTAGGGAATATAGTTGGTAATTTACGGTGAATGCACACACTAACTTTGAAAACAACTACAAGTACATGTAACTGAATAATGGATTTGTAAGGTATCCCTTGTAACAACTTCTAGCGCACAGTGAGCAATGATAAGAATCCGATCGTAATTATACAACAAAAAACCAGCCATCGAGGTTAGCTTGCTTCTTCAACTCGATCAATTTGCCTTAAGCTGCTTGTTTATTTTCTTGATTCTCCCTTCACTTCCACCAGATTACTGCATTGGGAGCATTAGGCATAATCGAACGGCTCCTCTCTCCGCCGCATTCTCTCTGACCAAGTCCCCCTCCCAAATTGCGCCCCAATAGCGCCAATTGATTCCTCGCAAGCGAAGCCTCCGAACGTACACATCGATCCACTCGAAATGCCTGCATTTCTTCAAGATCTGAAAACAACAACGTGAACCCTAAATCCCAAATTCGAGGGAATAACAAGAAAATCGAGAGAAAACAGAGAAATTGGAGCGAGATCTAACCTTATCCCCCTCTCTATATGGCAAGCTCTCGCATGCAACGAACTCACGTCCACGGTTTCCGTTCTCGTCCGTCTTACAGATCGACCGCTTCAGAGGCTCCTGGCGTGGGCAGTCAGGGCATCTTGTCAAAGGCACGGGTCCATACTGCGGCCATGAAGAACGGGAGGTCGAAGAGAAACTAGACATCACCCGCCTACCGGAGAAGGGCTGCCGCTGGCGGAGAAGAAGAACAATGGGGCGCGGGGAAAGAAAGGGGAAGCAATGGCACGGGCACGGGCGCAGGGCTGGCTCGGGCTCCCATTTTGCAACGGTCGCCTGGGTAAGCTGTGGGTCCGGCGCACTTAACGTGGACAAGTTGTGGGTCCCACGTTGATCTGGATAAGTGAAGACGTGTCCACTGCGGGGCACCAATAGCGGCCCCACTTGCCAGCACCAACCAACGTCAACTAACGGGATTCCTTCCGTCCGAGCTCCTTCTGCGGGTTTCAGACAAGGTTTTGGGGAAAACTGAGGAAAAACTAAGGGGCTGGGGAAAACTGAGCACAACTAAGGAGCAAGGGGCACGAAAATAGAAATCCCTACAATATATAGCTCATGGGACAAATAGCTTAAAAACTATTGTGGTATTGAATATGTACTTATGCACTTTATCTCTTATTAAGTTGCTTGTTGTGCGATAACCATGTTCACTGGGGACGCCATCAACTATTCTTTGTTGAATTTCATGTGAGTTGCTATGCATGTTCGTCTTGTCTGAAGTAAGAGCGATCTACCATCTTATGGTTAAGCATGCATATTGTTAGAGAAGAACATTGGGCCGCTAACTAAAGCCATGATTCATGGTGGAAATTTCAGTTTTGGACAAATATCCTCAATCTCATATGAGAAAATTAATTGTTGTTACATGCTTATGCATAAAAGAGGAGTCCATTATCTGTTGTCTATGTTGTCCCGGTATGGATGTCTAAGTTGAGAATAATCAATAGCGAGAAATCCGATGCGAGCTTTCTCCTTAGACCTTTGTACAGGCGGCATGGAGGTACCCCATTGTGACACTTGGTTAAAACATGTGTATTGCGATGATCCCGGTAGTCCAAGCTAATTAGGACAAGGTGCGGGCACTATTAGTATACTATGCATGAGGCTTGCAACTTGTAAGATATAATTTACATAACTCATATGCTTTATTACTACCCACTACAAGAAAAGTTGCCATGGCCGACGAAGTTGAAGTCGCGCCGTGGTTGCTGGTGTACCATGGCCGACGATTTTGGGTCCCTCCGTGGTGCATGTCAAAACTTTTTTTTTCTCGTTTTTGAGGTCACCTAGCCCGACGAAAGCGGCCAAAACGTCGCGTATGGTGGCCCGGGACGTGGTACATCTCGAAATCTCGGGTTCGCCGGCCGAGTCAACGCAAATCCACACCGCCGAGGGATGTAGGGCCCAGATGGCAGCCTCTCTGGCATTGTTTTTTTTCTCGATCGCACCATCTCATTCAACGTTCTCCGATCGAGCCGTTTACGATGCAGGATCATGGGTCCCGCATGTCATCCTCTATGAACCAAAATTCTTTCTATTCTTGGATTTTTTTTGACCCCTTGATTTCTGGCTACTTCCTTTTTCTTTTGATCCCTTGCCGCCTTGGAAACGTTGAGACCGCTGCTGCTAAATGGGACCCGCATGTCATCCTCTATGTGCAATCAACTTTCTTTTCTTGGAGTTTTTTTTGGCACCTCATATTTGGTCACTTGCCTTTTTTTTTCGATCCCCTGCCGCCTCTCAAACGGTGATACCGCTGCTGCTAAATGGGACCCGCATGTCATCCTCTATGTACTATAAAACTTTCTTTTCTTGGATTTTTTTTGGCACCTCATATTTGGTCACTTGCCTTTTTCTTTCGATCCCCTGCCGCCTCTCAAACGATGATACCGCTGCTGCTAAATGGGACCCGCATGTCATCCTCTATGTACTATAAAACTTTCTTTTCTTGGATTTTTTTTTGGCACCTCATATTTGGTCACTTGCCTTTTTCTTTCGATCCCCTGCCGCCTCTCAAACGGTGATACCGCTGCTGCTAAATGGGACCCGCATGTCATCCTCTATGGACTATAAAACTTTCTTTTCTTGAATTATTTTTGGCTCCTGATATTTGGTCACTTGCCTTTTTCTTTCGATCCCTGCCGCCTCTCAAACGGTGAGACCGCTGCGGCTAAATGGGACCCGCATCCCATCCTCTAAGAGCAATCAACTTTCTTTTCTGGGAGTTTTTTGGCACCTCATTTTTGGTCTCTTGCCTTTTTCTTTCGATCTCATGCCTCATCTCAAACGTTGAGTACGCTGCTGGTTCATGGGACCCGCATGTCATCCTCTATGTACTATAAAACTTAATTTTCTTGGTTTTTTCACCCTCGATTTTTGGTAATTTCTTTTTCTTTTGAACCCTGCCGCCTCTCAAATGGTGATACCGCTATTGCTAAATGGGACCCGCATGTCATCCTCTATGTACTATAAAACTTTCTTTTCTTGAATTATTTTTGGCTCCTCATATTTGGTCACTTGCCTTTTTCTTTCGATCTCATGCCACGTTTGAAACGTTGAGGAACCTGCTTGGCTCATGGGACCCGCATGTCATCCTCTATGTGCTATAAAAGTTTCCTTTGTTGGATTTTTTCACCCTCGATTTTTGGCTTGCCTTTTTATTTTGATCCCCTGCCCCCTTTGAAACGTTGAGTAAGTTGTTGGCTCAAGGGACCCGCATGTCATCCTCTATGTCCATCAACTTTCTTTTCTTGGATTTTTTTACCCCCTAATTACTAGCTACTTTCTTTTTCTTTTGATCTCAAGCCGCATTACAAACATTGAGACCGCTGCTGCAAAATGGGACCCACATGTCATCCTCTATGTACAATAAATCTTGGATTATTTTTGGCTCGATATTTTGGTCACTTGCCTTTTTCTTTCGATCTCATGCCACCTTTGAAACGTTGAGTAAGGCTTTGGCTCATGGGTCCCGCATGTCATCCTCTACGAACAATAAAAGTTTCCTTTCTTGGAGTTATTTTTGACCCCTAATTTACGGCTATTTGCCTTTTTCTTTTGATCCCTGCCCCCTTTGAAACGATGAGGACGCTGTTGGCAGGTTGGTCCCCCTGTCATCCTCTATGAACAATAAAAGTTTCCTTTGGTGGATTTATTTTTGACCCCTAATTAATTTACGGCTATTTCCTTTTTTCTTTTGATCCCCTGCCGCCTTGGAATTGTTGAGAATCTGCTGCCTCATTTTTCTTTTGGTCTGTGCCGCCTTGGAAACGTTGAGACCGCTGCTACAAAATGGGACCCGCATGTCATCCTCTATGTACAATAAAGTTTCTTTTCTTGGATTATTTTTGGCTCTGATATTATGTCACTTGGCTTTTTCTTTCGATCTCATGCCGACTTTGAAACGTTGAGGATCTTTGCTGGCTCATGGGTCCCGCATGTCATCCTCTCAGAACGATAAATGTTTTCTTTGCTTGTATTTTTTTACCAACTGATTTTTGGCTTTTTTTTTATTTTCGGTCCCTGCCGCCTTTGAAACGTTGACGACGCTGCTGGCTCATGGGTCCCCGATGTCGACCTCCGTACAAGAAACATGTGATATTTTATTTTGCAGACAATAAACGTTGTATTTCGCTACGAGCTATTGCAAACGGATAAATTAAATCTTTATATCTACATAAACAAACTTATATGTTGAATCTCCTTGTTTTTTGTTTTTGCGAAGCATAGGACTTTCTGTTTTTTTTTGAGAAAAATCCGACCTTTCTGTTTTGGAGTGGGCTGAAATTGTACGAGTCAAAAGGCCCGGCGGGATAGTTCGAAGGCCCAGGATGTCCGGATCTGACCCAATTGAAATCTTTCTTTTCTTGGATTTTTTCACACCACGATTTACGGCTACTTCATTTTTCTTTCGGTCTGTGCCGCCTTGGAAGCGTTGAGACGCTGCTACAAAATGGGACCCGCATGTCATCCTCTATGTACAATAAAGTTTCTTTTCTTGGATTATTTTTGGCTCGATATTATGTCACTTGCCTTTTTCTTTCAATCTCATGCCGACTTTGAAACGTTGAGGAAGGCTGGCTCATGGGTCCCGCATGTCATCCTCTATGAACAATAAAAGTTTCCTTTGTTGGATTTATTTTTCCCTAATTTACGGCTATTTGCCTTTTTCTTTTGATCCCTGCCCCCTTTGAAACGATGACGACGCAGTGGCAAGTCGGTCCCACATGTCATCCTCTATGAACAATAAAAGTTTCCTTTGATGGATTTATTTTTGACCCTAATTAATTTACGGCTATTTCCTTTTTTCTTTTGATCCCTGCCGCCTTGAAATAGTTGAGGATCTTCTTGCCTCATGGGTCCCGCATGTCATCCTCTCGAAAGGTAAATGTTTCTTTTCTTGAATTTGTTTACCAACTGATTTTTGGCTTATTTTTTCTTTCGATCTCACTGCCACCTTTAAAACGTTGACGACGCTTTGGCTCATGGGTCCCCAATGTCAGCCTCCCCATCTGCAAATCCTCTTTACGCAAAGGTTGTATTTCTAGATAGATAAGGTGGATTCGAATCTGCCATGGTTCGAGCAGCTCAGGTAAGCCTTCTTGCCTTTGATTAATGGAAGTAGTGTATAGCAAGGTCAAGACATGTGGCTCGGTGTAATGAATCTATTTGAATCATGTTGTGGGTTCAATACGATAGTTCTCTAACAGGTCAGCCAAAATAGAAATTAAGTTTTTTTCTAAAACGGAAATGCAAATTAAGATGAACACAAACATTAGTTATCATAATAGCTGATCATACATACATACTTGCTAAGAGCAAAAGCTTGCCGAGTTTTACCACCCATACAATTAATTAGCGGTTCGAGATAAGATAACCTTATATAAGTATAACTACAAATGCATTTGCTAAGGGCTCATGTGGCAACGAGAACTAGACAACCGCGAACTTTATGACCAGCATGTCACGGCGGCATCGAAAGATCTTGACCTTCAACTTTGATCCAATGCGAAGTTTGGCACCGTCAATGAACTTTTTCCACACAGGAAGTAACGACCAAGCGGCCATACGTGGGATGACGGAGTACCGTCCCTCCACGGTGAGACCTTCACTCTCCATGACGAGGGATATCTTGCCCCTTCGGCCAGCATTGAGATCCTTGGAGATACTTTTAGGCAATTTCGATTCAAAGCAAGAGATACCACCAAAAATTAGTCAATGGCACCAATGCACCTTTGAACCATGTGAGACTTTGAGCAGAGAAGACATCAAGATAAGAGCGATTATCTTTGTCATATACTCACGAACATAGCCTTGAGATGCGTCCTGGTCACCACACGGGTGGCCACGGCAATGAGTGAGACCTCGGTGATACGGCTGGGGCGAGGTGCGGGAGCACTGGCTGGTACACGAGCTGGTCTTGATGCGGAGGCTGGCGAGCGAGTGCGATAAACGGTGCCTCTAGAGGAACCGGTGCTGATCTGAGGAAGCTGTTGGGCAGGTGCGATAAACGGTGCAGCTAGAGGAACCGATCTTGATGCGGGGAGCTCTTTGGCGCAGTGTAGTATATGGGGCCTCTACGAGGAACCAATCTTGATGTAGGGGACTGCGGGTAGATGCGATAAACGGAGCTGAGTACAGGAACCGGTCTTGATGCGGGAGAGTGGGAAGCCGGTGCCGGTCTTTGGTGTGGTTGCCCTTTGTGACATCCGCTCATGTTCCATCGGGGATCTGCAGCTTTGATCATGTTAAACCCAGCAAGCTAGAACAGAGGGAATGGTTTAGAACAAGCTGCTTAGAAACAGTTATCAAAAGATATGAGTAGAAAAAAGTTACATATTATATATTTGGAAGTGTCTCCAACTACGTAGCGATTACGTATATCTGCCCGTTTGAGTTTACGATCCTCGGCTCGTCGCCCTTCTTGCACCGTAGTCAAAAGCAAACTTTCTCCAATCATGTCCATACAAATATGTGATGGCTGCGTCTTGTAGACATACACCTCATAGACCGTGTAGGTGTTCATCAATTTGCCATTGCCATGCATAGTGAAAGACCCTTCATGCGGACACATCTGGTTAATCATTGGACGAAGTTCACAAGGTACGATCTGCATGTGAAAATTGATACAAATGTAAGAAGCGGGAAGACTAAAAACAAGACTTTACTATATGCCAATTCATGCTAAACCACGAGAATACATACACGTAACTACGTGAAGGAGCTACTAGAAAGGTAGATAGAGCCATAGGAGGTGTTATATGCGGGGTATGTACATGGGCCCGCCATATTCCCAAGCTCGGCATCGGGATGGTGAAGGAAACATGGGAGGTACTACGGTGCGTAGCGCTGAATGTAAGTGGAAGAATTAGGTTGTGTAAAGTGCATAGTTCAGAGCAATGCAAATGTTGACAAGCGAGTGCATAACACTATGTTACAAAGTGAGCAGGTGAAAAATTAGTGTATGATGAATATAAGCATGCTAATTTGGTGTTTCCGAATTCCAAAAAGCATTAGACAGAGCCGGTGATAATATCGAGACATAAATCATGGCATGTATATGTGGCTTAAGAAAATATACCCAAACCCTTGGATGGTTACGGCGGCTAGTCCTTGGACTTGAGCTTATATAAGCATCCGAGAAGGTGGGGCGACGGTAACTTGGTGGCAGCCTCTGCAGATGCCTCATCGTGACGATTGCAATCCTTTTGACCAATGAAGGGTTAGCAGTTTCGATGCATATGAAAATTGAAGAGCAACGAGACATCGTGATGATATATAAAATGAATCTATGAGACAACGATGCATATAGTCTTGGATGTAAGTGTAAGAATAGGTGTGTGTGTTTACGAACTATTGGTAAGCATTAGACAAAGCCGGCAATAAGCAGACAAAAATCAAATCATGTATGAGGATTAAGAAAATATACCTTCTTGAAAAGGGTACCACCAGTGGCCCGTGGCCTTGTGCTTGAGGAGGTTTCGAGAAGATGGTGGCGGCACCATCGTCTTCACGACAGCCTCATCGGGATCATTTTTTATCCATTTGAGTAGAGGCACGAAGTTTCATCCTGCATATGAATAGCAACAGAACTCATCATTGATATTTAATAAATCTATGAGATAGACTGATGCAAATAGTGCGGGTGTAAGTGGAAGAATAGGGTTGTGCATAGAGAACGATCGACAACAATGCAAATGATTACAAAAGAAGTCAATGGAAATCAACGGTTTATATCTTGGATGAGACAGTGAAAAGTGAAAAATTAGTGTATGATGATTGTAAGCAAACGCAGTGTTTCGAACTTTTGGTAAGCATTAGACAAAGCCAACGGTAATTAAACAGATAATAATGAAATCATGTATGTGGATTAAGAAAATATACGAGATTCATTAAAAGGTCACCACCCGGTGGCCCATGGCCTCGTGCTTGTAGAGGTTTTCGGAAGATGGTGCGGCACCATCGTCGTCACAGCAGCCTCATTAGCCTCATTTTGCATCCACTTGAGTAAAGGCGCAGCGGTTTCAGCTGCATAAGAATGGGAACAGATCTCGTGAGTGATATTGAATGACTACGAGACAGTGATGCATATAGTCTTTGGATGTAAGTGGAAGGGTATGGCCGTGTATGGACAATAGTTCACAACAATGCAAGGGTGTGTTTGGTTACGAAACAGCGTGGAATGGAATGGAATGGTTCCATTTCGAGAGGAATGGAATGGTTAAATTTTTGTTCGGTTGGGATAAATGGAGAGCGAGAAGAGATCGAGGTTAAACTAACCATTTGTCTCAAAATTGTAATTAACAATTGCAAATGACATTTTAATCTCAAAGTCGTAATTAACAGCGCCTAATGGTGCTCTTTTAATCTAAAAATCGTAATTAACATCATTTTTTGTTGGGTTAGAGGCTGGAGTAGATGAACATTCTTGTATGATGATTGTAAGCAAACGAATTTGGTGTTTCTAAACTTTTGGCTTCGAGATCTTATGGGTTTCAACTCTAGCCTACCCCAACTTGTTTGGGACTGAAAGGCTTGGTTGTTGTTGTTGTTGTTGTAAACTTTTGGCAAGCATAGAAAAAACCGACAATAAACGAGAGAAAAATCAAGGCATGTTTTGTGGATTAAGAAAATATACCATATTCATTAAAAGATCACCACCAGGTGGCGCGTGGCCTTGTGCTTGTAGAGGCATTTAGAAGATGGGGCGGCATCAACATCTTGGCAGCTTTGATCAGCCGCAGTTTTGATCTTCCTTTTGAGTAAAGGCCCTAAAGTTTCGATCTGCATATGAATAGCAAAACAAAAGGCGGACCTCGGCGGTGATATTGAATTATTGTATGAGATAGACCGATGCATATAGTGGATGCTCTTAGCCTTTTGCAGCGTGAACACTAGCTATGGACAGACAAAAAACTAGTTAACTCAGCTTTGTCTAGATATGAATGTACTACCACCATCCAAAAGCTTAAGCCTTATTTATTTTTGAGAAATCAAAACAAGCAAAGTTTGACCAAAATTTTAGAACATTCTATCAACAAATATAATACTGTGTAGATACCGTAGGAAAATATATTTTATTATCTATTTAATGATATTAATTTTGTATTTTGCATGTTGCGATTTTTGGTAAAAGCTTAGTCAAACATGGTATAGTTTGACTTTCTAAAAATAATATAAGCCCAAAGCTTTGGGATGGAGGCGATAGTATCTAGAGCTAAAACACATCTAGATACATCCGTATCTACGAGATAGTTGAGTCAATTAATTTGGATGCGAGGGAGTATCAGATTCGAGACTACATCATGGTAAGTTGGTTAAAAAATTACCCACAGGTGGTCCTGCCCAGCTCGGCGGTGGCATTTCGCTTCTTGTCTTGCAGATCGGGCCATGCTCCTGCAGCGGGTGGGCGCTATTCTCGTTCCCCATAGCCTCGGCCACAGAACACGGAGGTACCAACCTGATACGAGAGAATATAGAGCATGGTGTCACGGAGGCTTTACGCACAAACACACGAAGACATGTGCTACTTTAAGCATATTCGAGAACGAGGAGCAGATTGAGGATGCATAGAGACACTTAAAAGGTAAAGAGTGGATAAGCAAACGGAGTACAGCCAGCGGGGCTGGGGACGCAGCTCGGGCTCAGCCAACTGCCCACATGCGTGGTGGCCTTACGCTCCATTGCCCCCACCGCCGAGGTCTTACCTTTCTGTACAAGGCGACAAAAGATACGGTGAGGATCAGCAGAAACTACAAAGGTTGCAAATGTCGACAAATAAAGGAAGAACACCCCAATCCAAGCAAAGGGTAGCCCCCGCCCCCCACCCCCATCAATCACTCCCAGCTCGAGGGTGACCGAGAAAGACACCCCTTCGCGAGAATAGGAAAGAGATGCGCAAGATATCGAGGAGAGGAAAAAAGAACCGATCTCGAGAAAGGAAAGAACATTACTAGTCCTACCTAATCCGCTTGGTCTAGATGCAGCTTGCCCCTCCAAGGCTGGATGCCTGGACGGTGGAGGCGAAAGGAGGGGATCGAGCTAGCGGCTTGCATCCGTCGGCAATCGGCACTCGATCGGGAGAGAAGGGGTGCTACATAAAGGGGAGGGTAATATATTTTATTACACGGTGAACTTGCGATGTGACTATAGTCATTACATGTCTCATGAAACTAGGGCCCATAGCGTGGCACCCCAAATTCACTTGAAGCTGCCGGCGGGACGCATTGGCGCGTCAAGAAACCCCGAATTGTAGCGGGAAATGAAACATTTCACAAAAATTCGAAATTCAAGCACACCGCCACGCGCCAAGCACGCGGCTGTTCCTTCCTCTTCCTCGGTTCCTCCTCCCTATCCGAAAAACCCCAAATCCCAAGCTCAAACCAAAAAAAAAAAACAAATCCACGGCCGCCATGCATGTCCTCGTTAACCCGGCGGAGATCGTTCCCGGACGATGCGGACCCCATACGAGATCCAGAATTCCGTCCACCTCGAGGCACTTTGCGTGCTGTCTCGCATGACGGCGGCTTGAGGGCGCGAAGAGGAAGTTCCGCCGGAAAGTGCTCATGGCAACCGTGCAAGCTCACCGGCGTGCTTGCATCCCGAGAGGAACTGGTCAAAGCTTTGCTATTCGCCACACACAAAAAATTGCGGGCCAAGATCTGGTCAAAGCTTCGTCGATGGCTTGCCGCGAGAGGCTTGGAGTCCAGAGTCAATAAACTAGCTGCTCGAGGACTGGCGGTTTACACGGATTCATATTAAGCGACTCAAGTTTGTTAGTCTAGTTAACAAATGCATCTAGATACATCCATATCTAGACGAATTGAGTCAATTAATATGAATCGAGAGGAGTACCTGAAAGTGTTTCATGCTACCAACTAATGTCTTTGGCAGGAATCGTTGTAGAAGTAATTGTGCTACTACTCATACGATGAACTGATTGTGTGGGTGTCGAATTTTGCAATGCGATCATCCACCGAATGCTTAATCTAGCGCCAAAGGCGTACAAATCATAACATACTACAGCACGAACATAAGAGTACGAATCATAAAGTAGCTCAACATTTTGCATCGGGGCTGGGTGGTCACGAGACTACCGGGATGCCCCCGATGATCTCCGGTGTGCATCCTCTTCAACGCAAAGCTGTGTACTCGGTCCACGGCCTCCTTACGTAGGCTGGATAATCTCGGTGCGGGACCTTCGTCTATGAGAGGCTCGTCATCGCACCATCCACAGTGCATCGGGCTGGGTGGTCTTGAGACTACCCGGACGCCCGATGATCTCCGGCGTGCATCCACTTCAACGCAAAGCCGTGTACTCGGTCCACGGCCTCCTTACGTAGGCTGGATAATCTCGGGTGCAGGGACCTTCGTCTATGAAAGGCTCGTCATTAGTACCATCCACAGGTGCATCAAACTGAGATTCATCTTCAAATCTCCCATCAAACTGAGAGACCTCTTCAACTCTATGCTTCTGCAATTAGTACATCAACCGATTAGACAAACATCTAAGGGATGCAACCTGAACAAATGCCGTTTTACATATTTACCTTCTCATCTGGTACAGCACATGTCCCAGAGCTGAAACCCGTTTCCTGAAGCAAGCGCTTTTTCTCTCCTTCCCGTCCATCCATCTGCAACAAGTTAAATTTGAGTACAGAACCTTGCACAGCAATGCAAACTATTGATTGAAACAGCGGCAACATCAATATAAATAATTAACTACATATGCCAGCACACATACAGTGTGAGCAAGATCTGCTTCTCCTGCTAAAGGATCATTATATGGTTCACCATGCTAAACCCGCCTAACATATGTGCGCTCCATCCCAAAAATGTGTAAATGATCTGCCACTACAGGGTGAGGCCTCTTCTCACCATTCATACATGTGCAGCGCGGGAAATACACGTCCAGGTTGTGACCTTCATGAGCTCTAATAAACCCCATAAAGGGTTGAACACCATTTATATATGAAGGGGGACATAAGTGTCCATGCAGTATCCAAGTTCTGTCCATCTGTTTAATTATGAGATACAGTGGTTGGTGATTAATTTAAGGCGAAGTAGGAAATGTATATCCATCGAGTACAAAACTATACTACATGATTATGCATTTCAGCAATCATGTCGAGTACAAAACAAAAAATGCCCATCGACATTTTAGCAAACAGATCGTGTACAAAACTCTGCCATGGCATTTCAGCAAATTGACGGATCGAGTGCAGAACTGACTCTATATGCCCACGCAAATGAACAAATTGATCGATGACAAATCGAGCGGAAAACTATAAAGTGCCAATTAGTTCGAGCATACTGACGAATTTTTTTAGCAGCATCAAGAAAATATAAATCGTTAGGCCGTCTTGCCCGATACATGATTGAGCTAGAGATAGCAGCCCTACCGTGGATCAAATTGACCGCCGGTGCGTCTCGAGAAGAACGACGGGGAGGGGAAGCTTCTTCTTCGCACGGACGGGACGGGGAGGAAGCTCTTCGCACGGACGGGGATAAGTTGTGTAGGGGTGGGTGGGGGTCATGCGGCCGGGCCGCCGGGTGATAATTAAGGTCGGTAGGTGGCGTTTAATGGAGTTGCGTGTGTAATTTGCCGTGCACAAGGTTGAGGAATAGGCGGTTCCCTTTGCCGCGCACAATTCAAACTATCCCGCCCATGTAGTTTAAATTCGCCATATTTTCGTTAAATCGACATAAAGTCATGTGAGTGGGGGAAAATTAGCAAAGTTGCTTGAAAAATAGTAAAACTCTGGAATTATCCTTTAAATATGCTCTACTTCGTGTGGAAATCGGGTGTGGAAGCATGTTGAGCTGTTTTATTTGTACTTTCTTCATTAAAACTCCCATTTTATGCACTTTGGATGGAAAGAAATCATTTGTACATAAATTTTGACAACGCCATTTGCAAACACTAATTGTTTTACATGCCAAGATGCACCCATCCACCAAATATATATGGGGCAAAAGTTTATCACAATCTAGCAGATATGCACAATTAGTGAGGGACCCCTTTTGATTTTGTGCAATTTCCACTAATTAGGTAGAGAGAAGGGGTTAATTAATTAGGCCATGTTAGGGGTTATGTGTTTTAGATTAGGTTGTGTGGATTCAAATACAACTTCTTTATTTGTGTGCTATGATTAATCAAAACTAGATTGATCGATCACCGCACACATTATTAGAGGCGCATTCAGTTTAGCAAAAAGTTCATTTGTGTGTTGTTGGCCACCAATTAACGAGAGAGAGAGAGACAGAGAGAGAGAGAGGTAGAGAGAGATCTACATACGAGAGAGCGATTGAAATCCCCAAATTAAACACATATATATATGCATGGCACATTTAATTTAATTAGAGGACAGCGAGCTAAGGCACCCCTGGCCTGCTTGATGCACAATTAAGTGGCATTGGCCTATATATAGGGATTAATTAGGGTTTAGGGTTTAGGGTTAGGAGGTTAGGGTTTAGGGTCTAGGGTCTAGGGTTTAATGTTTATGGTGTTTAGGGGTTTAGGGATTAGGGATTAGGGTTTATTTAATTAGGGTTTAAGGTTTATGGATCATCGATCGAGTGCGCACACACACATTATTAGAGGCACACGCGCCTTTGCGCATAAAGTGCATGTGTATATGTGTGTGTTTTTTGGCCAACAACGATATATAGATGATCGAGAGAGAGAGAGATTGAAATCCCCAAGAATATGTTCGATCAAATATATATTAAAATATATGCACGAATGCATGCATGGTAGGCCATGCATGCACACTAATTATATATATATTATGAGGAAACTTAATCAAATGTGTTTTCATTCGAGAGAACTTGTCAAAATTCAAGTTAATTAATTTATCATCGATAATTATATAATTAATTAATGAATCTCAGGGAGATGTTATACAACATATGATCGATATAGGCCATGTCGTATATATTAATTGGTGTTAATCTACCGTTTAATTTGCTAGCTAGCTGCTATATATAGATCGAGCATGTTTTTATTAGATCGGGTTATAGCTAGCTAGTATAGTTTAGGGTTATGTGTTTTAATGAACTAGGGTTTGATTAGCTAGGGGTTAGTTATATATATGGTTTAGGGTTAATGCATGGCACATTTAATTTAACTAGAGGACCGCGAGCTAGGCACCCCTGGCCTGCTTGATGCACAATTAAGTGTCGTTGGCCTATATATAGGGTTTAATTAGGGTTTAGGGTTAGCTAGGGTTTAGGGTTTAGTGTTTAGGGTGTTTAGCTAGGGTCTAGGGTTTAGTTTAGGGTGTTTAGGGTCTAGGGTTTAGGGTTTAATTAGTGTTTAGGGTGTTTAGGGTTTAGTGTTTACGGTGTTTAGGGTCTAGGGTTTAGGGTTTAGTGTTTAGGGTGTTTAGGGTCTAGGTTTAGTGTTTAGGGTGTTTAGGGTTTAGGGGAGTTTTAGGGTTGTTTAAGGTTTAGGGATCATCGATCGAGTGCGCACACTAATTATATATATATTATGAGGAAACTTAATCAAATGTGTTTTCATTCGAGAGAACTTGTCAAAATTCAAGTTAATTAATTTATCATCGATAATTATATAATTAATTAATGAATCTCAGGGAGATGTTATACAACATATGATCGATATAGGCCATGTCGTATATATTAATTGGTGTTAATCTACCGTTTAATTTGCTAGCTAGCTGCTATATATAGATCGAGCATGTTTTTATTAGATCGGGTTATAGCTAGCTAGTACAGTTTAGGGTTATGTGTTTTAATTAAGTAGGGTTGATTAGCTAGGGTTAGTTATTACATATATATGGTTTAGGGTTAATGCATGGCACATTTAATTTAATTAGAGGACCGCGAGGCACCCCCTGGCCTGCTCGATGCACAATTAAGTGTCGTTGGCCTATACATAGGGTTTAATTAGGGTTTAGGGTTAGCTAGGGTTTAGGGTTAGGGTTAGGGTTAGGGTTAGGTTAGGGTTTAGGGTCTAGGGTGGTTTAGGGTCTAGGGTTTAGGGTTTAGGGTTAGCTAGGGTTTAGGGTTAGGGTTAGGGTTAGGGTTAGGGTTTAGGGTCTAGGGTTTAGGGTTTAGTGTTTAGGGTGTTTAGGGTTTAGGGATTAGGGATTTAAGGATTTAGGGGTTGTTAATTTTAAGGTTTAGGGATCATCGATCGAGTGCGCACACACATTATTAGAGGCACCCGCGCCTTTACGCATAAAGTGCATGCGTATATATGTGTGTTTTTTGGGCCACCAACGATATATAGATGATCGAGAGAGAGAGAGATCGAGACTGAAATCCCCAAGAATATATATGTTCAAATATACATTAAAATATATGCACGAATGCATTGTAGGCCATGCATGCACACTAATTATATATATATATATTATGAGGCAACTTAATCAAATGTGTTTTCATTCGAGAGAACTTGTCAAAATTCAAGTTAATTAATTTATCACGATAATTATATAATTAATTAATGAATGTCAGGGATATGTTATACAACATGATCGATATAGGCCATGTATATTTTAATTGGTGTTAATCTACGGTTTGCTAGCTAGCTAGCTGCTATATATAGAGCATGTTTTTATTAGATCGGGTTATATCTAGTATAGTTTAGGGTTATGTGTTTTAATTAAGTAGGGTTGATTAGCTAGGGTTAGTTACATATATATGGTTTAGGGTTAATGCATGGCGCATTTAATTAATTTAATTAATTAAGTGTCGTTGGCCTATACATAGGGTTTAATTAGGGTTTAGGGTTAGCTAGGGCAGATGGTTAGGGTTAGGGTTAGGGTTAGGGTTTAGGGTCTAGGGTCTAGGGTTTAGTGTTTAGGGTGTTTAGGGTTTAGGGATTAGGGATTAGGGATTTAGGGTTTTAGGGTTGTTTAAGGTTTAGGGATCATCGATCGAGTGCGCACACACATTATTAGATCGAGGCACCCGCGCCTTTACGCATAAAGTGCATGCGTATATATGTGTGTTTTTTGGGCCACCAACGATATATAGATGATCGAGAGAGAGATTGAAATCCCCAAGAATATGTTCAAATATACATTAAAATATATGCACGAATGCATTGTAGGCCATGCATGCACACTAATTATATATATATATATTATGAGGCAACTTAATCAAATGTGTTTTCATTCGAGAGAACTTGTCAAAATTCAAGTTAATTAATTTATCACGATAATTATATAATTAATTAATGAATCTTAGGGATATGTTATACAACATGATCGATATATGCCATGTATATTTTAATTGGTGTTAATCTACGGTTTGCTAGCTAGCTGCTACATATAGAGCATGTTTTTATTAGATCGGGTTATATCTAGTATAGTTTAGGGTTATGTGTTTTAATTAAGTAGGGTTGATTAGCTAGGGTTATTTACATATATATGGTTTAGGGTTAATGCATGGCGCATTTAATTAATTTAATTAGAGGACCGCGAGGCACCCCTGGGCTGCTCGATGCACAATTAAGTGTCGTTGGCCTATACATAGGGTTTAATTAGGGTTTAGGGTTAGCTAGGGCAGATGGTTAGGGTTAGGGTTAGGGTTTAGGGTCTAGGGTATAGGGTTTAGTGTTTAGGGTGTTTAGGGTTTAGGGATTAGGGATTAGGGATTTAGGGTTTTAGGGTTGTTTAAGGTTTAGGGATCATCGATCGAGTGCGCACACACATTATTAGATCGAGGCACCCGCGCCTTTACGCATAAAGTGCATGCGTATATATGTGTGTTTTTTGGGCCACCAACGATATATAGATGATCGAGAGAGAGATTGAAATCCCCAAGAATATGTTCAAATATACATTAAAATATATGCACGAATGCATTGTAGGCCATGCATGCACACTAATTATATATATATTATGAGGCAACTTAATCAAATGTGTTTTCATTCGAGAGAACTTGTCAAAATTCAAGTTAATTAATTTATCACGATAATTATATAATTAATTAATGAATCTCAGGGATATGTTATACAACATGATCGATATAGGCCATGTATATTTTAATTGGTGTTAATCTATGGTTTGCTAGCTAGCTGCTATATATAGAGCATGTTTTTATTAGATCGGGTTATAGCTAGCTAGTATAGTTTAGGGTTATGTGTTTTAATTAAGTAGGGTTGATTAGCTAGGGTTAGTTACATATATATGGTTTAGGGTTAATGCATGGCACATTTAATTTAATCGAGAGGACCGCGAGGCACCCCCGGCACCTCGATGCACAATTAAAGTGTCGTTGGCCTATACATAGGGTTTAATTAGGGTTTAGGGTTAGCTAGGGTTTAGGGTTAGGGTTAGGGTTAGGGTTTAGGGTCTAGGGTTTAGGGTTTAGTGTTTAGGGTGTTTAGGTTTAGGGATTAGGGATTAGAGATTTAAGGTTTTAGGGTTGTTTAAGGTTTAGGGATCATCGATCGAGTGCGCACACACATTATTAGAGGCACCCGCCTTTACGCATAAATTGCATGCATATATATGTGTGTTTTTTGGCCACCAACGATATATAGATGATCGAGAGAGAGAGATTGAAATCCCCAAGAATATGTTCAAATATACATTAAAATATATGCACGAATGCATGGTAGGCCATGCATGCACACTAATTATATATATATTATGAGGCAACTTAATCAAATGTGTTTTCATTCGAGAGAACTTGTCAAAATTAGAGTTAATTAATTTATCACGATAATTATATAATTAATTAATGAATCTCAGGGATATGTTATACAACATGATCGATATAGGCCATGTATATATTAATTGGTGTTAATCTAAGGTTTGCTAGCTAGCTGCTATATATAGAGCATGTTTTTATTAGATCAGGTTATAGCTAGTATACTTTAGGGTTATGTGTTTTCATTAAGTAGGGTTGATTAGCTATGGTTAGTTACATATATATGGTTTAGGGTTAATGCATGGCACATTTAATTTAATTAGAGGACCTCGAGGCACCCCTGGCCTGCTTGATGCACAATTAAGTGTCGTTGGCCTATATTTAGGGTTTAATTAGGGTTTAGGGTTAGGGTTAGGGTTTAGGGTATAGTGTTTAGTGTTTAGGGTGTTTAGGGTTTAGGGATTAGGGATTAGGGTTTCAGGGTTGTATAAGGTTTAGGGATCATCGATCGAGTGCGCACACACATTATTAGAGGCACCCGTGCCTATGCGCATAAAGTGCATGCGTATAGTTTAGGGTTATTTGTTTTAATTAAGTTGGGTTTGATCAGCTAGGGTTAGTTACATATATATGGTTTAGGGTTAATGCATGGCACATTACATATAGTTTAAATCTCAAGAATGTTTATACATGATAGGCCATATGTGCAAAGGAATTTTTTTCCTGTGAACTTGTCAAAATTCAAGTTTATCAGTGCCAATGGAAACTAGTCCAAAAAATTACATAGAGGACCAAAAGTACTAGACAATAACTAATAGAACCTGCAACTTTACAAAAAGGACCCCAAAACATATAGAAGAAAATCAATCGAGTCCTTCTCGACCGCACATCAGATCTCTGCTCCGCATCCTTTCCAGCAACTCCGTCGCCGGGGACGCACCACTTGGGATGGTGTCGCCGGTAGTCGCCAGGACGAAGGAGAAGAAGGGCCTCAGCAACGGCATATTGGCTCTGAGAAGGGCCGCTGAAAGGCCAAGATGTGCACGGGCAAGACGGATGACGCCGTCGTATGCCCCGAGCTTGTGAACTTTAGCAGCTTGACTTCCCCATTGACCAGATCTGAAGCACTGACCAAAGCAAGCCTCACCGTTAGCGCCATCACATTGATGGCACCAGATCGGGGTTTGGCCGGCAAGATCCGCCAGATTCACCATAGGCCAGATCTGAAGCCGATGACGAGATCCCCGACTCCATTGCGCCATTCTGCTCATGGGAAACACTGGATCTAAGCTTACAACAACACTAACTCCCTCGGATCCAAATTAGCTGACTCAACTTTGCTTATCTAAATATGGATGTATCCACACATGTTTTTACTCTAGATACATACACGTCTAAGGAAAGTTGAATCAATTAATTTAGTTCGGAGGGTGTACAATATACAGAGAGAAGTCGGCCTCGTCTCCGCCGGCGAGGCCGCCGGAGAGAAGGGGGAGAGGAGCCGGGGGAGTGGGAGAGACTCGAGAGAGAAAGAGAAGAGGAAGAAATGAGAGCTCCCTGGGGAAGAACATTATTTTTGTCGTTCTGCTCGTAGCTTGAAACTGAAAATTTCGGCCGCGCGCCAAATCATCCCGCCGCATCCATTCGAAAATCCCGTGACCAGTTTTACCCTTTTAACCCTGGTCCGGAAGCTACAACCCACCGACCATGGAGGGCTCATTCGGTAACAATGAAATATCTTGCCTAGATCCCGAACCCTCCCCACAGGCCCACACCCACCCACCAACCATTCGCCCCATTAGCTCAAAAATACTCTCACACGCCAAAGCTCTGACTCTCTACAGTACTAGATCTGCTTCTCCGCCGGCATACTCCTCCACGGCGTAGCCTTGATCGTGTTGGCTGTCCACCCACCTGATCCGCTCCCCGCCGCCCTCGTCACCGACGGATCCGCTTCACCGCCGACCTGCCACCGACGGATCTGCTTCACCGCCGACCTCGCCACCGACGGATCTGCTTCACCGCCGACCTCGCCACCGACTACCTCGGCGCAGCGGCTGTATCAACTTCACCGAATCCCTTGCCGCCCAACCAGATCCGCTTCACTAACGCCCGCTTCATCGAAACAGGGTCGATTCATCGTCTCCCGCGTTCGCCGCTGGAATGCAAGTTGCCGCCCCGTCCACCCCACCGCATGACTTGGTTAGAACGCTGGCCCGTTAGATCGCGGGGTTTCTTTAGCCATGTTTTGTGTAGTTATTTGCGAGATCTCATATGCCGTTAACTTTCTTGATGTGTTGCTTCGCATGAAGTTTGTTTAAATATTGTACGGTACAAAAGCATTATCCGGTCGCTACCATCCTGTTCATTCTACGACACCTGTGTGCATCCACATATTTATAGCCTTATACCCATTCATTTCTTTGCCTCTTTGTTTTTGTACTGCATGCTATTGTCGCACCGTTTTTATAGTAATGCTATGGGCATTTCCAATCTGCTTGTTCTTATACCACGTCATTAGCTCACCGCTAGTCGCTAGCTGTTTTCTCGTGTCTGCTATTCTCACACTGCTTTTATAATCATGCTATGTGCATTTCCAATCTGCTTGCTCTCATACCTCGTCTTTAGCTTATATAGTTATTGCTGCGTGCATGTCTGGTCTTTGTATTATCGTAGATTAACTTGTCAATGTTATTTTTCCGAGGGATTGATCATGCGAACCACTTATTAGAAGATCCAACATTAACAGCGGGGACGCTAGGGAAGGTTGGAATCTGAGTTCTTGGTTGGTAATTTTGGCGGTTTACTTGATTATTATCTATAACCTATATGCATTGTTCCTTATGCAAGAGATTAACACTTGGAACCCTGCCATAGCAATGCCATTCATGCTTTACTATGTTTCTGCCTATTTGATATGCTTGTCTTGGAGAAGCTGCGAAGGTGATTTGAACTCGACATTTGGTCATTCTTAATGCCAGTTTACTTTATGTGGAAAACCTTGGCATTACCCTACTCTAAATCTGAATGTCTGAAATTCGTATCTCATGCAAAGCAACATCTAGTTGGTTTTAATCGATATCTGGTAAATATTGGCTTATTCATTTGGCAGCTCAAGTTTTTTGTTATTTGAAACCAATGACTTGGTCTTAAATGTGATATCTAAACACAGATTAAGGACAATGGAGCAGGAGGATTAGCATTTCACTTGATGGCTGAACCTAAAATGACAGGCATGTTGACCACGACTAGTGCACGCAAGAGAAGGACTGCAGCGAGCAGGTATGTGTTTAGTACATGCATCTTATCTTATCTTGTGCTTATTTCTGCTACATCTCGTTATCTGATCTCTACATTGCGTAATACATGTTTGAATAGTTAATTGTTGTAACTATGTTTGCAATGTTACAGAATGCGATTTTAATGAAGCAGTCATCATTAGAAGATAGTCGCCAAAAAAGGATCTATAGCGACCTGTGCAACATTATGATGTAAGTTTGTGCTTAGTACAAGTTCCATACATTGTCTTATTTATGCAACTTGTTATTATCTTATATCTACATTGCATAATAAATGTTTGCATAGTTCATCGTTTAACTCTTTTTGCATTATTATCGTAATGCGGTTGTGATGAAGCAATCTTCATTAGAAGTGAGGCCCACAAAAAAGTTCTCCGATATTTCTTCCGATGCATCTTCTCATAGCCGTCAACCTAGACCATTGCTTTCATCAAACATTAAATATCTCAAGGCTGTACTTTATAAAAGACATGGTATTGTCGCTTTAAGATCTGTAGTGATATGTTGACAAAGAGTACACAAGATTCAATCAAGGCGATTGCCAAATGTCAACGTGTTATTGATGATGCTAATAGAAGTCCTCAATGATTCTATGTAATTTTTTTGTTTGGGCACATTAATTGCCTTGTAATTTTCCTACCTGTTTTATTTGTGTATGTAATTGTGTGTATCATTGATATCAGATTTTAGGCTCATGAAATGTAATGCAAGTTGACTAGTCAAACAAGTAGGGCACTACAACAGATTGGGCCGGCCCACGTACAGTAGTGTGGGACCCACTTTCATTTTGGGCCAGCCCACTTCTTTAGTAGGCCGGCCCGGTTACACGATAGTGGGACCCACTATCTTGTTGGGCCACCTATTTGCTATATGGTGGTCCCACATGGTAAATGGGCGGCCCTTTAACAGGAAGGTGGGACCCACCTGTGTTTTTGGCCCGGCCCACTATCTTGTTGGGCCGGCCCACTTGCTATATGGTGGACCCCACATACTAAATGGGCCGGCCTTTTAACTGGAAAGTGGGACCCACCTGTGTTTTTGGCCCGACCCACTATCTTGGTGGGCCGGCCCACTTGCTATATGGTGGACCCCACATACTAAATGGGCCGGCCTTTTAACAGGAAGGTGGGACCCACCTGCGCTTTTGGCCCGGCCCACTATCTTGTTGGGCCGGCCCACTTGCTATATGGTGCACCCCACATCCTAAATGGGCGCCTTTTCTTTGGAAAGTGGGACCCACTGTGTTTTGGCCCGCCCACTATCTTGTTGGGCCGGCCCACTTGCTATATGGTGGACCCCACATACTAAATGGGCGACCCTTTAAGCGGAAAGTGGGACCCACCCGTGTTTTTGGCAGGACCACTTGCTATATGGTGGACCCCACACACTAAATGGGCCGGCCCTTTAACAGAAAGTGGGACCCACTGTGTTTTGGCCCGGCCCACTTGCTTCTTGGGCGGCCCGATTCTTGTAAGGTGGACCCCACATGTTAAATGGGCGGCCCATTTAAGTTTTGACTTGATCAACCTTAGAGGTTAGGCCGGCCCACGTAACTAATGGACCAGCCTAGCTATATAGTTGACCGGTCAAACTATGTCGCCCGGCCCGCTTAAGACGTGGCGGAGCCTCGTGTGGGCCTACCATCTACCACGGGGTTTCCAGTAGGTTAACGCCGTTAGCTGCCGATTAATCTGCGTCACACGTGTCGGTTTGCATGACGTCGGCTGATCAACGGGCTCCTGAAACACTTGGGCAACGGTCCGATTTTCCGTGGCGGAAGGGCGCCCAAGCGCGACGGACCGAAAAAATCGTCGTAGGACTTTGCCTGACGCAGTTTCCACAACAGAACCCATATCGTCGGGTTAGGCCCATAGGCGACGAAAAATACCCCTTAGCGGACGATTTTGAGACGTTTTCTATCAGAACTTTTCTTGTAGTGACCGTTGACAAAATTGTTTCATGTTTTCAAAACCAAAGCTCTAGCACAAATATAGCAATCGATGCTTTTTCTCTATGGAGGACCATTCTTTTACTTTTAATGTTGAGTCAGTTCACCTATTTCTCTCCACCTCAAGAAGCAAACACTTGTGTGAACTGTGCATTGATTCCTACATACTTGCATATTGCACTTATTATATTACTCTATGTTGACAATATCCATGAGATATACATGTTACAAGTTGAAAGCAACCGCTGAAACTTAATCTTCCTTTGTGTTGCTTCAATGCTTTTACTATGAATTATTGCTTTATGAGTTAACTCTTACGCAAGACTTATTGATGCTTGTCTTGAAGTACTATTCATGAAAAGTCTTTGCTATATGATTCACTTGTTTACTCATGTCATATACATTGTTTTGATCGCTGCATTCATTACATATGTTTACAAATAGTATGATCAAGGTTATGATGGCATTTCACTCCAGAAATTATCTTTGTTATCGTTTTACCGCTTCGGGACGAAGCGAGAACTAAGCTTGGGGATGCTGATACGTCGCCGACGTATCGATTATTTATTGTGTTCCATGACACATTATTGATGATATCTACATGTTTTATGGACACTTTATGGCATATTCGTGCATTTTCTGGAACTAACCTATTCACAAGATGCGAAGTGCCGATTCTTTCATTTCTGCTGTTTTTGGTTTCAGAAATCCTAGTAACGAAATATTCTCGGAATTGGACGAAATCAACGCCAGGGTCCTATTTTGCCACGAAGCTTCGAGAAGACCGAAGAGAGACGAAGTGGGGCCACGAGGCGGCCACACCCTAGGCGGCGCGGCTGGCCCTTGGCGCGCCGACTGTGGTGTGGGGCCCTCGTGTGGCCTGACCTGCCCTTCCGCCTACTTAAAGCCTCTGTCGCAAAACCCCGGTGCGAGAGCCACGATACGGAAAACCTTCCGAGATACGCCGCCGCCGCCAATCCCATCTCGGGGGATTCAGAGATCGCCTCGGCACCCTGCCTGAGAGGGGAATCATCTCCCGGAGGACTCTACGCCGCCATGGTCGCCTCCGGAGTGATGTGTGAGTAGTCTACCCCTGGACTATGGGTCCATAGCGGTAGCTAGATGGTTGTCTTCTCCCCATTGTGCTTAATTGTCGGGTCTTGTGAGGCTGGGAACATGATAAGATCATCTATTTGTAATTCTATATGTTGCGTTTGTTGGGATCCGATGAATAGAGAATACTATGTTATGTTGATTATCAATTTATATCTATGTGTTGTTTATGATCTTGCATGCTCTCCGTTACTAGTAGATGCTCTGGCCAAGTAGATGCTTGTAACTCCAAGAGGAGTATTTATGCTCGATAGTGGGTTCATGTCTCCGTGAATCTGGGAAGTGACAGAAATCTCTAAGATTATGGATGTCTTTGTTGCCACTAGGGATAAAACATTGGTGCTATGTTCAAGGATGTAGTTCTTTTGATTACATTACGCGCAATACTTAATGCAATTGTCTGTTGTTAGCAACTTAATGTTTGGAGGGGTTGATGTCTACGCCTCCTTTTCTGTAGATGTGTTGGGCCTCCAAGAGCGAGAGGTTTTTAAGACGGCAAGCAAGTTTCCCTTAAGTGGATCACCCAAGGTTTATCGAACTCGGGGAGGAAGAGGTCAAAGATATCCCTCTCATGCAACCACTGCAACCACAAAGCAAGAAGTCTCTTGTGTCCCCAACACACCTAATAGGTGCACTAGTTCGGCGAAGAGATAGTGAAATACAGGTGGTATGAATATATATGAGCAAGCGTGGCAACGGCACCGGAAAAGTGCTTTGCCCAGGACAAGTAAAACAAGCGAGTAGTAACGACGGTAGTAACGCAGTAAAACAGTAAACAAGTAGCGATAGCAGTATTTAGGAACAAGGCCTAGGGATTAGACTTTCACTAGTGGACACTCTCAACTTGATCACATAACAGAATAGATAAATGCATACTCTACACTCTTGTTGGATGATGAACACATTGCGTAGGATTACACGAACCCTCAATGCCGGAGTTAACAAGCTCCACAATTCAATGTTCATATTTAAATAACCTTAGAGTGTAAGATAGATCAATACGACTAAACCAAGTACTAAGGTAGCATGCACACTGTCACCTTCATGCTAAGAAAGGAGGAATAGATCCCATCAATACTATCATAGCAATAGTTAACTTCATAATCTACAAGAGATCATAATCATAGCATAAACCAAGTACTAACACGGATGCACACACTGTCACCATTACACCGTGCAGGAGGAATAAACTACTTTAATAACATCACTAGAGTAGCACATAGATAAATTGTGATACAAGACACATTGCAATCATAAAGAGATATAAATAAGCACTTCACTATGCCACTCATAACAGTGAATAAGTATTCTGTGAAATATAGCCTAAGAGACCCACACGGTGCACACACTGTCACCTTTACACACGTGGGACAAGGAGTCTCCGGAGATCACATAAGTAAAATTCACTTGACTAGCATAACGACATCTAGATTACAAGCATCATCATATGAATCTCAATCATGTAAGGCAGCTCATGAGATTATTGTATTGAAGTACATAGGAGAGAGATGAACCACATAGCTACCGGTACAGCCCCGAGCCTCGATGGAGAACTACTCCCTCCTCATGGGAGCAGCAGCGGTGATGAAGATGGCGGTGGAGATGGCAGCGGTGTCGATGGAGAAGCCTTCCGGGGGCACTTCCCCGTTCCGGCGGCGTGCCGAAACAGAGACTCCTGTCCCCCAGATCTTGGCGTCGCGATGGCGGCGGCTCTGGATGGTTTTCTCTGTTTCCGTCGAACGTATCAGGGTTTTCGCGACGGAGGCTTTAAATAGGCGGAAGGGCAAGGTCGGTGGACTTCTGGGGGGCCCACACTATAGGGGGGCGCGGGCCCCCCTGGCCGCGCCGGCCTAGGGTTTGGTGGGCCTGTGCCCCCTCTCTGGCGCTTCTCGTGTGTTCTGGATGCTTCCGGGCAAAATAGGAACCTGGGCGTTGATTTCGTCCGATTCCGAGAATATTTCTTTACTAGGATATCTGAAACCAAAAACAGCAGAAAACAGGAACTGGCACTTCGGCATCTTGTTAATAGGTTAGTTCCAGAAAATGCACGAATATGACATAAAGTGTGCATAAAACATGTAGATAACATCAATAATGTGGCATGGAACACAAGAAATTATCGATACGTCGGAGACGTATCAGCATCCCCAAGCTTAGTTCTGCTCGTCCCGAGCAGGTAAAACGATAACAAAGATAATTTCTGGAGTGACATGCCATCATAACCTTGATCATACTATTTGTAAAGCATATGTAGTGAATGCAGCGATCCAAAACAATGGTAATGACATGAGTAAACAATTGAATCATAAAGCAAAGACTTTTCATGAATAGTACTTCAAGACAAGCATCAATAAGTCTTGCATAAAAGTTAACTCATAAAGCAATAATTCATAGTAGAGGTATTGAAGCAACACAATGGAAGATTAAGTTTCAGCGGTTGCTTTCAACTTGTAACAAGTATATCTCATGGATATTGTCAACATAGAGTAATATAACAAGTGCAATATGCAAGTATGTAGGAATCAATGCACAGTTCACACAAGTGTTTGCTTCTTGGGATGGAGAGAAATAGGTAAACTGACTCAACAATAAAAGTAAAAGAATGGTCCTCCATAGAGGAAAGCATCGATTGCTATATTTGTGCTAGAGCTTTGATTTTGAAAACAAGAAACAATTTTGTCAACGGTAGTAATAAAGCATATGTATCATGTAAATTATATCTTACAAGTTGCAAGCCTCATGCATAGTATACTAATAGTGCCCGCACCTTGTCCTAATTAGCTTGGACTACCGGATCATCGCAATGCACATGTTTTAACCAAGTGTCACAAAGGGGTACCTCTATGCCGCCTGTACAAAGGTCTAAGGAGAAATCTCGCATCGGATTTCTCGCTATTGATTATTCTCAACTTAGACATCCATACCGGGACAACATAGACAACAGATAATGGACTCCTCTTTTATGCATAAGCATGTAACAACAATTAATTTTCTCATATGAGATTGAGGATATTGTCCAAAACTGAAACTTCCACCATGGATCATGGCTTTAGTTAGCGGCCCAATGTTCTTCTCTAACAATATGCATGCTCTAACCATAAGGTGGTAGATCGCTCTTACTTCAAACAAGACGAACATGCATAGCAACTCACATGAAATTCAACAAAGAGTAGTTGATGGCGTCCCCAGGAGCATGGTTATCGCACAACAAGCAACTTATAAGAAATAAAATGCATAAGTACATATTCAATACCACAATAGTTTTTAAGCTATTTGTCCCATGAGCTATATATTGCAAAGGTAGAGGATAGAAATTTAAAAGTAGCACTTCAAGCAATTTACTTTGGAATGGCGGAGAAATACCATGTAGTAGGTAGGTATGGTGGACACAAATGGCATAGTGGTTGGCTCAAGGATTTTGGGATGCATGAGAAGTATTCTCTCTCGATACAAGGTTTAGGCTAGCAAGGCTATTTGAAACAAACACAAGGATGAACCAGTGCAGCAAAACTCACATAAAAGACATATTGTAAACATTATAAGAATCTACACCGTCTTCCTTGTTGTTCAAACTCAATACTAGAAATTATCTAGACTTTAGAGAGACCAATTATGCAAACAAAATTTTAGCATGCTCTATGTATTTCTTCATTAATGGGTGCAAAGTATATGATGCAAGAGCTTAAACATGAGCACAACAATTGCCAAGTATCACATTATCCAAGACATTATAGCAAATTACTACATGTATCATTTTCCAATTCCAACCATATAACAATTTAACGAAGAAGAAACTTCGCCATGAATATTAAAAGCTAAGAACACATGTGTTCATATGCAACAGCGGAGCGTGTCTCTCTCCCACACAAGCATGATGTAATCCAATTTATTCAAACACAAACAAAAATAAAAGCATACAGACGCTCCAAGTAAAGCACATAAGATGTGACCGAATAAAAATATAGTTTCAAGAGAAGGAACCTGATAATTTGTCGATGAAGAAGGGGATGCCTTGGGCATCCCCAAGCTTAGACGCTTGAGTCTTCTTGATATATGCAGGGGTGAACCACCGGGGCATCCCCAAGCTTAGAGCTTTCACTCTTCTTGATCATAGTATATCATCCTCCTCTCTTGACCCTTGAAAACTTCCTTCACACCAAACTTCTCATAAACTTCATTAGAGGGGTTAGTACATAATCAAAAACTCACATGTTCAGAGGTGACACAATCATTCTTAACACTTCTGGACATTGCTCAAAGCTACTGGAAGGTAATGGAACAAAGAAATCCACCCAACACAGCGAAAGAAGCAATGCGAAATAAAAGGCAGAATCTGTCAAAACAGAACAGTCCGTAAAGACGAATTTTTAGTAAATACTTCCGTTGCTCAGATCAGAAATCTCAAAACTAATGAAAGTTGCGTACATATCTGAGGAACACGCACGTAAATTGGCATATTTTTCTGAGTTACCTACAGAGAAAACAGCCCAGATTCGTGACAGATAGAAATCTGTTTCTGCGCAGAAATCCAAATCTAGTATCAACCTTCGATTAGAGGCTTCACTTGGCACAACAAAACACAAAACTAAGATAAGGAGAGGTTGCTACAGTAGTAAACAACTTCCAAGACACAAATATAAAACAAAGTACTGTAGCAAAATAACACATGGGTTATCTCCCAAGAAGTTCTTTCTTTATAGCCATTAAGATGGGCTCAGCAGTTTTAATGATGCACTCATAAGAAATAGTATTTGAAGCAAAAGAGAGCATCAAGAGGCAAATTCAAAACAAATTTAAGCCTAACATGCTTCCTATGAAAAGGAATCTTGTAAGTAAACAAATTCATGAAGCATAATGCAATAAGCATAGAAAGATAAAACAAGTGTAGCTTCAAGATTTTCAGCAAAAAGAGAGGTGTTTTAGTAACATGAAAATTTCTACAACCATATTTTCCTCTCTCATAATAATGTCCAGTAGCATCATGAGCAAACTCAACAATATAACTATCACATAAAACATTCTTATCATGAGTCTCATGCATAAAATTATTACTCTCCACATAAGCATAATCAATTTTATTAGTTGTAGTGGGAGCAAATTCAACAAAGTAGCTATCATTATTATTCTCATCATCAAATATAAGAGGCATATTGTAATCATAATCAAATTTATCCTCCATAATAGGTGGTAACAAAAGACTACTATCATTATAATCATCATAAATAGGAGGCAAAGTATCATCAAAGAAAATTTTCTCCTCAATGCTTGGGGGACTAAAAAGATCATGAAAACCAGCTTCCCCAAGCTTAGAACTTTCTATATCATTATCAACAATGGTGTTCAAAGCATTCATACTAATATTACTACCGGCATGCAAATAAGATTCCATAGGTTTTTTAATTTTCGCATCAAACAATCCATGTTTTAAATCAGGAAATAGCATAAGAAGCTCATTCTTGTCCATTATGCCAAACTAGTGTAAACAAGAAACAAAAAGATGCAATTGCAGGATCTAAAGGAAATAGCTTCGAGTACTTACAATGGCGGAAAATAGCTTGGTAGCCGAGGTCCGGAGTGTGAGTACCTTTTACCTTTCCTCCCCGGCAACGGCGCCAGAAAATAGCTTGATGTCTACGCCCCCCTCCTTTTCCTGTAGACAGTGTTGGGCCTCCAAGAGCAGAGGTTTGTAGGACAGCAGCAAGTTTCCCTTAAGTGGATCACCCAAGGTTTATCGAACTCAGGGAGGAAGAGGTCAAAGATATCCCTCTCATGCAACCCTGCAACCACAAAGCAAGAAGTCTCTTGTGTCCCCAACACACCTAATAGGTGCACTAGTTCGGCGAAGAGATAGTGAAATACAGGTGGTATGAATATATATGAGCAGTGGCAACGGCACCAGAAAAGTGCTTTGCCCAGGACAGTAAACAAGCAGTAGTAACGCAGTAAAACAGTAAACAAGCAGCGATAGCAGTATTTAGGAACAAGGCCTAGGGATTAGACTTTCACTAGTGGACACTCTCAACTTGATCACATAACAGAATAGATAAATGTATACTCTACACTCTTGTTGGATGATGAACACATTGCGTAGGATTACACGAACCCTCAATGCCGGAGTTAACAAGCTCCACAATTCAATGTTCATATTTAAATAACCTTAGAGTGTAAGATAGATCAATACGACTAAACCAAGTACTAACGTAGCATGCACACTGTCACCTTCATGCTAAGAAAGGAGGAATAGATCCCATCAATACTATCATAGCAATAGTTAACTTCATAATCTACAAGAGATCATAATCATAGCATAAACCAAGTACTAACACGGATGCACACACTGTCACCATTACACCGTGCAGGAGGAATAAACTACTTTAATAACATCACTAGAGTAGCACATAGATAAATTGTGATACAAGACACATTGCAATCATAAAGAGATATAAATAAGCACTTCACTATGCCACTCATAACAGTGAATAAGTATTCTGTGAAATATAGCCTAAGAGACCCACACGGTGCACACACTGTCACCTTTACACACGTGGGACAAGGAGTCTCCGGAGATCACATAAGTAAAATTCACTTGACTAGCATAACGACATCTAGATTACAAGCATCATCATATGAATCTCAATCATGTAAGGCAGCTCATGAGATTATTGTATTGAAGTACATAGGAGAGAGATGAACCACATAGCTACCGGTACAGCCCCGAGCCTCGATGGAGAACTACTCCCTCCTCATGGGAGCAGCAGCGGTGATGAAAATGGCGGTGGAGATGGCAGCGGTGTCGATGGAGAAGCCTTCCGGGGGCACTTCCCCGTTCCGGCGGCGTGCCGGAACAGAGACTCTGTCCCCCGGATCTTGGCGTCGCGATGGCGGCGGCTACGGATGGTTTTCTGTTTCCGTCGAACGTATCGGGGTTTCGCGACGGAGGCTTTAAATAGGCGGAAGGGCAAGGTCGGTGGACTTACGGGGGCCCACACTATAGGGGGCGCGGGCCCCCTGGCGCGCCGGCCTAGGGTTTGGTGGGCCTGTGCCCCCTCTCTGGCGCTTCTCGTGTGTTACGGATGCTTCGGGCAAAATAGGAACCTGGGCGTTGATTTCGTCCGATTCCGAGAATATTTCTTTACTAGGATTTCTGAAACCAAAAACAGCAGAAAACAGGAACTGGCACTTCGGCATCTTGTTAATAGGTTAGTTCCAGAAAATGTACGAATATGACATAAAGTGTGCATAAAACATGTAGATAACATCAATAATGTGGCATGGAACACAAGAAATTATCGATACGTCGGAGACGTATCAGGGGTTCGGATGATAACCTGAAGGTGGACTTTTTAGGCATAGATGCATGCTGGATAGCGGTCTATGTACTTTGTCGTAATGCCCAATTAAATCTCACAATACTCATCATAATATGTATGTGCATGGTCATGCCCTCTTTATTTGTCAATTGCCCAACTGTAATTTGTTCACCCAACATGCTGTTTATCTTATGGGAGAGACACCTCTAGTGAACTGTGGACCCCGGTCCAATTCTCTATACTGAAATACAATCTACTGCAATACTATTCTCTTTGTTTTACGCAAACAATCATCATCCACACTATACATCTAATCCTTTGTTACAGCAAGCCGGTGAGATTGACAACCTCACTGTTTCGTTGGGGCAAAGTACTTTGGTTGTGTTGTGCAGGTTCCACGTTGGCGCCGGAATCTCTAGTGTTGCGCCGCACTACATCCCGCCGCCATCAACCTTCAACGTGCTTCTTGACTCCTACTGGTTCGATTAAACCTTGGTTTCTTACTGAGGGAAACTTGCCGCTGTGCGCATCACACCTTCCTCTTGGGGTTCCCAACGGACGTGTCAACTACACGCATCAGCCGCTTCATCCCACTATGCCACAAAGATGCAAAGTACTCAAACTAAAGATAACAAGAGCATCAACGCCCACAAAACCATTGTGTTCTACTCGTGCAACCATCTATGCATAGACACGGCTCTGATACCACTGTAGGGATTCGTTGCATAGAAAACAAAAAAAATTTCCTACCGCGAACACGCAATCCAAGCCAAGATGCAATCTAGAAGATGGTAGCAATGAGGGGTTTATCGAGTCTCACCCTTGAAGAGATTCCAAAGCCTACAAGAGGAGGCTCTTGTTGCTGCGGTAGACGTTCACTTGCCGCTTGCAAAAGCGCGTAGAAGATCTTGATCACGATCGCTTCCGGCGCCACGAACGGGCAGCACCTCCGTACTCGGTCACACGTTCGGTTGTTGATGAAGACGACGTCCACCTCCCCGTTCCAGCGGGCAGCGGAAGTAGTAGCTCCTCTTGAATCCGACAGCACGACGGCGTGGTGTCGGTGGTGGTGGAGAAATCCGGCGGAGCTTCACTTAAGCGTGCGGGGTGTGGTGGAGGAGAGAGACCGCTAGGGTTTGGGGAGAGAGGGGGTTGGGCGCAGGCCCTCTAAGGGGTGCGGCCAAGGCTGAGGCTTGAAGTGATCAGCCCCCTCTCCTATGCCCCTCATTATATAGGTGGAAGCACCAAGAGTTCTAGTCCAAGTCTTCGAATAAGACCCCAACACTAAAACCTCCCATATGTGGGAAACCTACTCAAGGAGGGAGTCCTACCCAAGGTGGGACTCCCACCTTTCCTTGAGGTAGGTTGGCCGGCCACCCTAGGGGAGTCCACCTTGGACTCCTCCCCTTTAGGGTTGGCTGGTCATGCAAGGTGGAGTCCCTCCGGGACTCTACTTTCCATGGTGATTTCTTCCGGACTTTTCTAGAACCTTCTAGAACCTGCCATAAATGCACCGCATCATTTCCAAACTTGGAATATGACTTCCTATATATGAATCTTATTCTCCGGACCATTCCGGAACTCCTCGTGATGTTCGGGATCTCATCCGGGACTCCGAACAAATATTCGAACTCCATTCCATATTCAAGTTCTACCATTTCAACATCCAACTTTAAGTGTGTCACCCTACGGTTCGTGAACTATGCGGACATGGTTAAGTACTCACTCCGCCCAATAACCAATAGCGGGATCTGGAGATCCATAATGGCTCCCACATATTCAACGATGACTTTAGTGATCGAATGAACCATTCACATACGATACTAATTCCCTTTGTCACGCGATATTTTACTTGTCCGAGGTTTGATCTTCGGTATCACTCTATACCTTGTTCAACCTCGTCTCCTGACAAGTACTCTTTACTCGTACCATGGTATGTGGTCTCTTATGAACTTATTCATATGCTTGCAAGACATTAGACGACATTCCACCGAGAGGGCCCAGAGTATATCTATCCGTCATCGGGATGGACAAATCCCACTGTTGATTCATATGCCTCAACTCATACTTTCCGGATACTTAATCCCACCTTTATAACCACCCATTTACGCAGTGGCGTTTGATGTAATCAAAGTACCTTTCCGGTATAAGTGATTTACATGATCTCATGGTCATAAGGACTAGGTAACTATGTATCGAAAGCTTATAGCAAATAACTTAATGACGAGATCTTATGCTACGCTTAATTGGGTGTGTCCATTACATCATTCATACAATGATATAACCTTGTTATTAATAACATCCAATGTTCATGATTATGAAACTAATCATCCATTAATCAACAAGCTAGTTTAAGAGGCATACTAGGGACTTCTTGTTGTCTACATATCACACATGTACTAATGTTTCGGTTAATACATTTATAGCATGATATATAAATATTTATCATAAACATAAAGATATAAATAATAACAAATTTATTATTGCCTCTAGGGCATATCTCCTTCAGTAAGTTCTCAATTTTTTGTCACTGTTTATATTTCCTCTGTTTGCTTCTTTATGCGATCACATTTTTCCCATACCGACATTTTCTTTCTTTTGCCCTTCTTTGACAGCCCATGATCAAAGAGCTTGTGCGCATCGGTGCCCAATTCATTGGGTACCGTGAATATGCCAGCAAGACTGAAGGTAATAATTTTTTAATGACCCTTGTTTACAACTTCTTGCTCCTGTTTTGTCGCAATTTTAACGATTCTTTACTATTTTGGCAGAGAAACTTGCAGAAGCCAACAAGGTTGTCGACACTCTTGTTCAGAAACTGGAGCAAAGTGAAACGGCTCGCAAGAAAGCTGAACTTGATGCTAGCCAAGCTAAAGCAGAGGCTGAGAAGGCCAAGGCAAAAGCTGCTGGTGTCGAAGATCTGCAAAAAAGACTTGATGACGCCGAAACTGCTTTGAATGAGCACAAGGCCGCCCAGGCTACTCGTGAAAATGCGATCATCAAGCGCTTGAACACGCAGAATCGGCGCTTCCTTGGTAATTTTGTCGATCCCTTCTATCTTTCTTAGACTTGCTTTTCCTTGCTTGCTGTCGACCAACATATATTTTCTGCGGCAGGTAAAACAAACCAAGAATTTGAGCTTGAAGATCCCGACAATGATCCTCTCCTTGACGCGCTCTCTTTCCTGGAGTTTCATGGAACCGAAGTTCGCGAAGGCATGGAGCATGCAGACACAGGATTATCAAGGTTGTTCCCCTACTTCTTCCCGAAGAAAGAGGAGCCCAAGACTTTCCTTGCTCTTGCCAAGGACTTCAATCCACCAGAAGATCTTGGACTGAAGATGCGCCAGGAGAACATGAAGATTCTTTGTCAAAGCAACATTGTTGCCTTGGTCGCGGACAGCCAACAAACTATTGACTGGATGAAAGTTGGCGACACCGAACAGATAGAGCAAACAAAATGGCGATCTTTGATCAAGGCAGCCAAGCCCAACACGAAGAAAATCCTGGCCTATCTCGGGATCAAGCCATCTTCAACTCCTAGCTCATCAAGGCCGGAGGTCTAGTTGAATGCCTCTTCTTTTTCTTTCTTTTGTTTTTTCTTTTTCTTTTGCTATTGTCGCCATACCAGCTTTGGCGACAATTGCCTTAATAGTCCTTTTGGAGAACTCCTTCTGTAGTATCCATGTAAATTTCATGGAAATCAATGAAATTCTTCCTTGCACTATCATTGATCCTGAGACTTTCTTTTCCAGTTAATATTTGATAACTACTCGACCAATCCTTGCTCTGCCGATACTTCGCCTGCTTCTTCATTCTCGAAGAAAACCCTTATCGGAGATTTTTCAAGTGAACCTTTGTCGCAAGATTTGCAAGAACTTCGCCAACAACTCCAATCCATGAAAAAACAAACTCTTGCGATGATGGAACAATCTCGACAAGCATCCGAGAGAGAGAAAATTGCTCTTCAACAGGCGAGAGAAGCCATTGCTGCAAAGGATCTTTGTTATTCTTGAGAGCTCACAGAAGCTTCTTCTCGCGAGAATTATATGCTTGACTAATGATCGACGCCTTGACTGGACATGACAGGTATGTTTCCTGTTCATAACCATGTTGGATGTTGTTCTTGCTGTTTTTTCCTTCCTTGACAATTTATTTGCTGTACCAGGCTCATTTTTGGATACTGCTGCCGAAGATCAACGTGTTGAAGCTCGAGCCAATGTTTTGCTTAGGCTGGCTGCACAACATGGATCTAACTTTTGGGTTACTCCTGAGCGCACCCGCCAAATTGTCAGATTCCAAGATCGCGCGGCTCAGGTCCGTGACTTCCTTGACTTCTGTACGAAGACTTTATTTTCAGTTTATGGAACCATGTTCCCTCGGAACAAGATGCCAGAAACCCTTCCTGCTTTAATGGAAAAATTTCGAGATGCTCCTCGAATCCATGGCTTTGTGCGGGCTCAACTCTCTGCTGGCGCAAGATTTGCCATGATGATGATAAAAATTTGCTATCCAAAATTGCCCATGGATCAAATTGTTCCCACGTGCCTGGCTAAAATGTCGAAGAAGAAAAGAAATATGGGCAAGATTGATGATCTGGTGACTCCTGTCGCCGAAGATATGATGGATGAACTTCTTCGGATGGATGCTGAGTTCTTCGTGAAGGGAAGCTATGCCGAACATAGTACTCGTCCTTCCAATGAGCGAATAACCATAGACCATGTGCTAGGTATCCATTGAGGGTTTTTTCCTTTTTCTTGTTGTAGTTCCACCATTGATACGTCTTTGTGTATTTGTAAACATGATCTATATTGTAAAGCTGTCGACTCTGTAAATATGTATTGTTTCTATTTTTGATCGCCGAGCCCCCGAGCCTTTGGCTGGAGTTTATACTGTTTTGCTATCTTAAAGATTTTTTCCTCTTGTCGTAAGAAGATATATTTATTTTTCCATCGATGGGTTACAAGCCCCCGAGTGTCTTGGTGGCGAAGTTCTATATTTTTGTTGCGAGGTTTTCAGACCAAAGCAATAAGATTTTGACGAGTATACTGTATTTATAGTTGTTAGCTTCCGATGTTCTATTTGGCGAGGTATTATTGTACCAAGGCGAAATATTTCGGTAAGTCTAGTTTATCTATATTGTATATATTTTGTAACTTGAAGGCGTTGAGCCCCCGAGCGGGTCGAAGAATAAAAAGTATATCTCCACTATCTTTATTATATTGCAGCACCGCGAGCCCACCTCATTAAAAACCTTTCCGGCCCCACTCGGTACCCCGAAAAGGAAAAGAGTGCGTCTGAAAACTCGCGGGCGTTTCAGTACATTGTATTTTTACAAAGGAGGACTATATTTCGAGTCTAGGCGTAGAACCGCCTGAGCTGCGCCACGTTCCAGGGATTTTTTTCGGGAACCCCTGTCTTCTTGTCCTTGATCCTGTATGCACCTCCTTCGATTACTTCTGTGACGATGTAAGGGCCCAGCCATGGCGATTCGAGCTTTTCAGTACTTTTTAGATTTAACCGTAAGACCAAATCTCCGACCTGGAAAGATCTTGGTCTTAATCGTCGACTGTGGTAGTTTTTGAGGTCCTGCTGGTATTTGGTGACTCGTGAAAGTACTTCATCTCGAGCTTCATCGAGTGCGTCCACGTCGTCCTCCAAAGCTTTTCTTGAAGTTTCCTCGTCATACTCTGTTACTCTTGGAGAATCGTGCTCTATCTCAATTGGCAGTACTGCCTCAGCTCTGTGGACGAGGAAGAACGGAGTTTCTTGTGTCGCCGTATTTGGTGTTGTTCGGATGCTCCATAAAACACTTGGCAATTCTTCTGGCCAGGTATGTCGAGTCTTTTCAAGCGGTCCTAGCAAGCGTTTTTTGATACCGTTGCAGATGATGCCATTGGCTTTCTCGACTTGGCCATTGGTTTGCGGGTGCCCAACTGACGCAAAGTGCAGTTTAATGCCTACTTCTGCACAGTACTCCTTGAATTCCTTGGATGTAAAATTTGTACCGTTGTCTGTGACAATGCTATGAGGCACTCCGAACCGAAAAACGAGACCTTTCACAAACTTTATTGCTGATGCTGCATCTGGTGAATTTATTGGCTTCGCTTCTACCCACTTTGTGAATTTGTCGACAGCAACCAACAGGTACTCATATACTCCTGGCGAAGCTTTGTGCAACTTGCCCACCATATCGAGTCCCCATTGGGCAAAAGGCCACGACAATGGTATTGGCATCAGCTCTGCCGCCGGAGAGTGAGGTTTTGCGGCGAATCTCTGGCACGCGTCGCAGGTTCTTACTATCTCTTTTGCATCCTCGATTGCTGTCAACCAGTAAAATCCTGCCCGAAAAACCTTGGCTGCAATAGCTCGACTGCTCGCATGGTGACCACATATTCCTTCATGCACATCCTTTAGGATTATCCTTCCTTCTTCGGGTGTGACACACGTTTGCAGGATGCCTGAAATACTTCGCTTGTATAACTCCCCTTTGATCACTGTGAAAGCTTTGGACCGTCGAATAATTCGCCTTGCCACAACTGGATCGTCGGGTATTTCTTTCCTAAGGATATACGATATGTATGCTTGCATCCAAGGGACTTCTACCATCATCACAAGCTTCTGGTCTTCTTCGTCCTCCACGGCCTCTTTGAGGGGCGCCGAAGTTTTTTCTTCTTTTGCTTTTTTCTGCGCCTTCTTTGGCTTTGTGGATCTCTCCGCTATTTCTTCCCAAAATACACCAGGCGGGATTGGGAGGCACTGCGACCCGATGTTTGCGAGAACGTCGGCTTCATCATTGCTCAACCTACTGATGTGATTTACCTCGCATCCATCAAACATCTTCTCAAGCTCATTGTACACCTCCTTATATGCTATCATGCTATCATTGACTGCATCACATTGGTTCATAACTTGCTGAGCTACCAATTGTGAGTCGCCGAAGATTTTTAGTCGAGTTGCGCCGCAAGCTTTCGCCATCTTCATCCCGTGTATGAGGGCTTCGTATTCCGCTTCATTGTTGGATGCGTTTGGGAACGTCATCCGTAGGACGTATTTTAACTTGTCGCCTTCAGGTGATATAAGTATCACTCCTGCACCAGCTCCTTCTACTCTCTTGGATCCATCAAAGTTCATAGTCCAAGTTCTCGACAAATCTGGGGGTCCCGTGTTTTGCAGCTCCATCCACTTTACAATGAAATCTGGCAAAACTTGCGACTTGATTGCCTTTCTTTTTTCGTACGTGATGTCCCGAGGGGAAAGTTCTATTCCCCAAAGGGAGACACGTCCTGTAGCTTCTGGATTGTTCAGTATATTTGAGAGAGGTGCTTCATTGACTACTATTATCGGGTGTGCCGAAAAATAGTGGCGCAACTTTCTTGCCGTTGTAATCACTCCATATGCTAGTTTCTGGTACTGCGGGTACCGTTGTTTGGAAGGCGATAAAACTTCACTGATGAAATATACCGGCCTTTGCACTCCATGGAGTTTCCCTTCTTCTTCTCTTTCGACGACTAGCACCGTGCTAACCACCTGTGGTGTGGCTGCAATGTATAGCAGGAGGGGTTCCTTTTCCTTCGGCGCCACCAAGATTGGTGGTGTCGAGATTGTGCGTTTCAGATCCTCGAAAGCTCTATCGGCTTCTTCGTTCCACTGGAATTTCTCCCCTTGCTTTATTAAAGCGTAGAACGGTAATGCTTTTTCTCCCAGCCTAGCGACGAATCTGCTTAAAGCTGCGACTCGCCCAGTTAATTGCTGTATTTCTTTCAACTTTGTTGGCTTCCTCATTGTTACGATAGCTTGTATTTTGTCGGGATTTGCTTCAATCCCTCTTGCCGAAACTAGAAAACCAAGAAGTTCTCCTGCTGGGACGCCGAAGGAGCACTTCGTCGGGTTCAGCTTGAGGCAGAATTTGTCGAGGTTGTCAAAGGTTTCCTTGAGATCCTCGATCAGTGTCGTCCCCTTTTTTGATGTTATGACGACATCGTCGATGTATACTTGCACATTTTTTCCAATCTGTGTCGCCAAACACTTCTGCATCATCCTCTGATATGTTGCTCCCGCGTTTTTCAGACCAAAGGGCATTGTTCTGTAGCAAAACACGCCGTAAGGTGTGATGAACGCTGTTTTTACTTCATCTTCTTCTTTTAACCTGATCTGGTTATAACCAGAATATGCGTCCAAAAAGGAAAGACGTTCACATCCTGCCGTGGAGTCGATAATTTGGTCGATCCTCGGGAGGGAAAGTGATCCTTTGGACAATGTTTATTGAGACACGTAAAGTCGACGCACATGCGAAGGACCTTAGTGTTTTTCTTCGGCACCAACACTGGATTAGCTACCCATGTGGCCTCTGTGTGCAGCTCCTTGATAAAACCAGCTTCTCTCAGTCGATCAATTTACGATAAAGCATAGCCTTGCGGTTTGGTTCCGAAAAACGCCGCAAGGGTTGTTTGATTGGTCTCGCTAGTGGATCCAAGTTTAGGTGGTGCTCGGCAAGTTCCATGGGTACTCCTGGCATGTCAGCTGGACACCATGCGAAGATTTTCCAGTTCTCACGGAGGAACTCGATGAGCGCGCTTTCCTATGCGAGGTCCATGTCGTTTGCGATGGATGTCGTCTTTTTCGGGTCTGTCGGGTGAATATGCACCTCCTTAGAATTTTTCTCAGTGTTGAAAGTTGATTCTTTATTTGGCCTTCCAACGTCTGGCAGCACATCGTAGTCAGTCATGAGCCTTGACGCCAAATACTCAGCTTGCATGCCGAAAGTTTCTGATATTCGATGAAAATCCTTATCATATTTATCGGCTAGGGCGAAGCTTCCTTTGACTGTGATTGGTCCCTTAGGTCCAGGCATCCTCCACAACAGGTACGTGTAATGTGGTACCGCCATAAATCTAGCATATGCTGGTCGACCCAACAGAGCGTGGTACTGTGACGGAAAATCTACGACTTCGAACTCCAGCTTCTCGATTCTGTAATTTTCTCGGGTCCCAAACTGAACGTCGAGATTGATCTTCCCCAGCGGATAACTTGGCTTCTCTGGTGTGATACCGTGGAATCTTGTGTCTGTTGGCTTCAGGTTTGCTAGGGATATGTTCATCTTCCTTAATGTATCTGCGTACATAAGGTTTAAACTGCTACCACCATCTATAAACACGCGAGATACGTCAAATCCTGCGATAACCGCTGGTAGTATGAGTGCTGACTGCCCTGGTCGAGGAACTTCCTGTGGATGGTCCACTATAGTGAAGCCAATCTCTTGCCCGAACCAGTTAAGGTACTCGACTGTTGGTGGAGGCATTTTTTCTGCCATAAACACCTGTCGCGAGATTACTTTCTGAGTTCTATTGGATGGCCTTCCCTTCTGAATCATCGAGACCGCTCCGTTAGAGTTAGGATCAACGTAGGGCGGTGGTGGAGGTGCTGCCGCTATTCTGAGCTGATGTCGATTGTCATCCGTAATCGCGGGAGGAGGTGGCAAGTGAATCTCACTCCTGGGTTCTCGAGGATTTCTCTGTGCTGCCTGAGCATTAGCATGCCCTGCCCACCTTAACAATGCCTGGAAATTGCGACAATCTTTCTGCAGATGTCCTGACTGTCTTTTTCCGTTGCTATCGAGGAAAAAATGCATCTGACACGGCCCGTTCATCATCTCTTCGGGAGACACAAAAGTCCTCTGGAACCTTGGCCCGCTATTTTGCCTATTGTTTCGAGAGTCATCTCTATTGTCGCCCCGTTGCTCGTTGCTTCTCTGGTACTCCTCTCTGTTGTTTCCTCCTGCGCTTGATCGGAAACCAGCCGAGATTTGTCCCGGAGCATCATAGCTCGAGTACTGCCGAGGAAATCGTCGCCTTGGTTGATAATTTCGACTGCGGTCTTCCTCTGGCGACCTATGCCGTTTGTTGTGAACAGCATCTTCTCCATCCGCCCATCTGTTTGCTATTTCCATTAACGCGGATACTGTCTTTGGATTGGTCCTTCCCAAATCCTCGACAAAATCTCCACGCCTGATTCCTGCGACAAACGCATCTATTGCTCTCTCGTCAGATATATTTTCTGCCGAGTTTTTGATGATGTTCCACCTTTGGATATATTTTCTCATTGGCTCGTCTGGCTTTTGTCGGCATGCTCTCAACTCCTCTAATGACGCAGGTTTCTTGCACGTGGACCGAAAGTTCTTGACGAACACGTCCTCGAAGCTTTCCCAGCTGTCGATAGATCCTGGAGGAAGTTTCTTTATCCACGATCGTGCGGCTCCACTCAAATGTACCTGGATGCTTTGCATAGCTGTTGCTCTGGTTCCTCCTGTGAGCTTCACTATCTCGAGATAATCCACCAGCCAATCCTCTGGATCTTGAAGGCCGTCGAATTTCTTGAAGTTATCAGGTAACTTGAATCCTGAAGGGACTCGAGTTTTTCGAACTCTCCTTGTGAAGCACGGCAAGCCACACATATCCTCGTCGTTTAACTCTGGGGACTGCCGGTGTTCCCTTCTGCTTTGTCGCGCTCTGTCGACCCTTGCTTGTGCTGCCGTGTCCCTTGCTCCACTTGGTCCTTCGGGAGCTGCTGCTGTTGCTGCCGCAGGTCGTGGACTATTTTGCCTTGCCGTTCCTTCGGGAGGTGTTGACACAAACGCCGTTCCCATGGCTCCT